>NW_027362768.1:206326773-206486661 GCF_046119375.1 Phyllobates terribilis | reverse complement strand
AGAACTATCAGTGATGTAAGCACACCATTTGTCTCAGAAGAGCACACACTACACTGGTAGATGATATGAGAACCATCAGTGATGTAAGCATGCCATTTGTCTCAGAAGAGCACACACTACACTGGTAGATGACATCAGAACCATCAGTGATGTAAGCACACCATTTGTCTCAGACGAGCACACACTACACTGGTAGATGACATCAGAACCATCAGTGATGTAAGCACGCCATTTGTCTCAGAAGAGCACACACTACACTGTTAGATGACATCAGAACCATCAGTGATGTAAGCACTCCATTTGTCTCAGAAGAGCACACACTACACTGATAAATGACATCAGAACCATCAGTGATGCAAGCACGCCATTTGTCTCAGAAGAGCACACAATACACTGGTAGATGACATCAGAACCATCAGTGATGTAAGCACGCCATTTGTCTCAGAAGAGCACACACTACACTGGTAGATGACATCAGAGCCATCAGTGATGTAAGCACGCCATTTGTCTCAGAAGAGCATACACTACACTGGTAGATGACAGTAGAACCATCAGTAATGTAAGCACGCCATTTGTCTCAGAAGACCACACACTACACTGTGTCAGGCAAAATGTATTTTTGTCCGAGTTTTAAAAATGAGAGATGTCCTAAATTTTCATCCCGCTGTCCATTTGTAAGACATAGGACTCACTGTAGCTTCCCCCAACCCTCAGGAATTTTTATGGCGCCCTAAAACCTCAGCCCAGAGCAAATATACTGGTATACCCTGGATTTTTCCCTCCAATTCTATTGTTTAGCTTTACAAACGTTTAATGTCGATTTTAATAATGCACATGATGGTCCCAAACACAGGGACCACATTTTTGGAATGCTCACCTTTTCCCCATTTATAATAATATATCTTGCATAACTGAGAAACGAACTGGGGAAATGGATTCTGAGTTTCTGAGCATCATAGAGATTTCATATTTGATATCAATCTTCATGAATAGTGGTGACGGCAAACATGTCTCCATCTTGAATGTGGGACCCGCCCACACCAAGATATCAAATCTGAAGGATTTTTTAGGTCCTCTGCCGCTGGGTGGGTTCACAAAACCGAGCCCCCGGGTGAGGTTAACACCATGGGTGTCTCCTAAGGTTTTGGCCCTTTGCTAAAAACCAGAACGGCCATTTTCCAAGTCATTCTTGCCAGGGACGTCAGATGCATGCCCTACACGCTGCGTGGAAGAATCACATCTAATTTCCGGGGAGCCGTCCTCCCCACAGAATCTGAGACCATCACCACGTGGCACAGGTTTTGCTATTACTTATCCCTTTTATTTTAATAACTGTTTATGCATACATGTAAATTGTCTCTTTTATAATATCTTGTATATCTTTTGTAAACACTGCCCACTTTCGGGAGTAAATAATTATTATTTACCAGCTTCGTTCTTCTTGTCCTATGTCGAGCAAACACGTTCCTCACCCGCTAATTCACGTTACCTAACGGGTACCCAATCCACCTGTTAAGCAATCGGTGGTGGCAGTATACCAGTATTTATGTGATCTTGTGGTTTGAGGGTGGCTGGTCGGAGGTATATATACGTTCCTGGAAGGAACTGGTGGTATATATACGTCCTGTCACATCACGTGCCGCAATAGTCGACATATATCAGAGCAGCTGCACCCGTGCTTATCCTCGGTCAATACCGTGTGTGACCAGCAGGATAAGGGGGCGCCAGAGAGCTGCAAGATCTGACCCAAAAGTGGGTGTTGTTTCATGACAAATTGGTGGCAAGCGGTGGGATCATAGGACATTAGTGATCTGGTTTGAGCAATCATTTCTCTCACTAAAAACTTGCACAAAATTTTTGGAAGATCGAACTCAGTGTTTATTAGATCTGAGACATTACTGTATGTGTAGCAGTTGCCCCTACCCTTCTCTTGTTTTTCTATGCTATCTTTTATTTGGCAATAATGGCTACACGTGGAGAGCCCTGGTATCACCAGCAGACGAAGGACACTATCACTGCTCTCTGTGAGCTGAGACAGATTGATCCCACGGGCAAAACCAAGGCCCAAATGATTGCGGAACTGTTCCAAGGTGCTGCAGAGCCCGTCCGACAGCTGAGACCTGATGATGGGGTGGCCAGCCAAGGCCCGGATGGCGCTGCTGCAGGGGTCCCACCTGTGATTGCCAGCCATACCCGCAACCAGGGTAGTGTGGACCTCCACCTGCAGATGGCCTTGGAGCAGCTAGCCGCTGACGATCGTGATGGACGACTGCAGCTGATCCTGAGATTCCAAGAGCGAGCAGAGCAACAGGCCCAAGCGGAGCGACAAGCCCAAGCTGACCGAGAGACTGCTGAGCGACAAGCTAACCGACAACACCAGCTGGAGCTAGCCCGGATTCAGAAGGAGTCGCCCTCTACGCAGACCCGTGAGTCCAACAGTGCCAGCTGCTTTAAACCTCGTCCTGAGCACTTCCCTGTGATAGAAAAGGATGGGGACTTGGACACATTTCTGCGAGGCTTTGAAAAGGCCTGCAGGCAGTATCAGCTGCCAACAGACGAGTGGGCAAAATATTTAACCCCAGGACTCCGAGGAAAAGCTTTGGAGGTGTTTGCTTCCCTCCCTCGACAGCAAGATGGAGACTATGAGGCCGTCAAGCAGGCCCTGATAAAAAAGTATCAGCTGACTCCGGAGGTTTACCGTAAAAAGTTCAGAGCCCTCCAACGTGGACCACATGACACCTACAGCGATGTTGTAGACGGGCTCCGAACCAACTTTGAGCAGTGGATCCAAGGACTGTCAGCGACCACCTTTGAGCAGCTAAAGGACCTGATGGTGAAAGACCAGTTCCTGCATCTGTGTCCGACTGAGGTACGGCAGTTCGTGATGGATCGGGAGCCACCAGATGCCAATAAAGCAGCGCAGATCGCAGACACCTACGAGGCTAACCGGAGACTGGAGGTGCGGAAGCCGGTCGTCAGCAGCTGGAAAGGGGGTAAGCCATCAACCACCATCCCTGCCCCTGCCAGTCGACCTTCCGGAGGCCTTTTCCCCGTTACCAAGGCCCTGCCTGCATCTGATGTCCGCAGGTGTTATTCCTGCAACCAGACTGGTCATCTCAGCGCCACTTGCCCAGAGAAGCAGAGGAAGAACCCCCCATCCAAGGCCCCAGGGCCTAAGACATCAGTTCTTTTGGTAGGTGGGCCAGTTGGGAGGGCCTGTGAAAACTTGCAGTCTGTCAGGGTGGGGAACACTCTCACTATAGGCATCAAGGACACTGGGGCCGAACGAACCCTCATCCGACCCGAACTGGTGTCCACTAAAGAACTTATTCCAGGAAAGACCCTGACTGTCACCGGGATTGGGGGCGTCCGATGCCCCTTGCCCATGGCCCGGGTTTTTATTGATTGGGGTGCGGGGAGTGGGGTGAAGGAAGTGTGAGTATCTGACAACCTACCTGAAAATGTTTTGTTGGGAACTGATTTGGGGAGGATGTTTGCTTATTATGTCCCTGACACCCCTCCCCGATCTTTTACGGTTGGTAAGGTTAATGCTGATAATGGGAATGTCAATGCTTTACCTGATGATGATGATGTTGATGTTGATGATGATGTTGATGATGATGATGATGATGTTGATGTTGTATTGGAAGGTGCAGGAGAACTCAGCCATGTCACTCTGCGGGGTGATGTTGCTGAGGATCCCCTAGCAGGAGCAAATGTCAGTGCCAAGGGTAATGGGGAGAGGCACGAGGACCATGAAGCAGGTGGTGCTGTGCCAGTGACCAGTGTCACAACAGAAGGTGACCTGGCTGATAGTCGCTGCCCCATACGTAGCACTGTGCCTGAGGTAATGGAGAATGATGGAGAAGTAGTTCTCATGGCCTCACAGGCTAATGAGACTGTGTTATTCCCTGGGGAGACGGCCTATATAGCCGCTGTTACCCGCAGTCAGAGTGCCCAAAACGAAAGGAACGCCCTGCCTTCTGGACCTTCCTCGGACAGAGGAATAACTGAATCAGGTATGGACCCAGAGCCGGTCCCAGAGGGTCCCAGTGAGGACGTGGCCTTAACCTCACTTCTGGCTTCCTTCAGCCAGGAGTTTCAGACAGCTCTGCACTCAGATGCTAGCCTAGAGACTTTTAGGAGCCTCGCTGAGATACCCACCTCCGAGTCGGATAAGGAGAGGGTATTCTGGGACCAAGGGAGGTTGTACCGGGAGACAGTTCCCTGTACACCCCAACAGGAGTGGCTGAGGGAAAGACAGCTGGACATCCCCTACCAATTCAGGGATGAGTTGTTGCGGATCGCCCATGAAATTCCACTCGCTGGACACTTTGGGGTCTGCAAAACCAAGGCCCGGCTATCTCATCACTTTTATTGGCCCAAAATGAGGACAGATGTGGTGAACTACTGTCGCTCCTGTATCACGTGTCAAAGAGTGGGAAAGTCAGGGCCGGCCCCCAAAGCCCCCCTGATCTCTTTGCCAGTGATAGAGAAGCCTTTCCTGAGGATTGCTGTGGACATTGTGGGATCACTGGCCATACACAGCAGCTCTGGAAAACTTTTCATCCTTACTGTGGTAGACTATGCTACCCGGTATCCGGAGGCAGTAGCCCTGTCCTCAATTAGGGCGGATAAGGTGGCGGACGCCCTCTTGGCCATCTTTTCGCAAGTAGGATTTCCCAGGGAGATGCTTACCGACCAGGGGACCCAGTTCATGTCACGCTTAATGGAGGCCATATGTAAGAAAATGCAAGTACAGCATTTGGTATCGAGCGCTTATCACCCACAGACCAATGGTTTGTGTGAGCGATTCAACGGTACCCTCAAACCGATGTTAAAAATGCTGGTTGAAACCCAGGGTCGCGACTGGGAGCGTTACCTCCCACACCTGCTATTTGCTTACAGAGAGGTTCCACAGGCCTCAACGGGGTTCTCCCCTTTGAGCTCCTGTATGGCTGGCGTGTCCGAGGACCCCTTGGGTTGATAAGGGAATTCTGGGAAGAAGAGCCGAGCTCCCCAGGAGTGTCCATCGTGGAGGATGTCATGCGCTTCCGTGACAAGATGCAGACCTTGGCGCAGTTGGTGCATGACAACATGGCGCAAGCCCAGGCTGACCAGAAGCATTGGTACGACCAGAACGCCCGAGAGTTGACCTACCAGGTGGGTCAGAAGGTGTGGGTGCTGGTCCTCATACCAAAGGACAAGCTTCAGGAGGCCTGGGAAGGCCCTTACGTCATTCACCAACAGCTCAACCCGGTCACCTACGTGATCACACTTGACCACGAGCGGGGTAGGCGGAAGGCGTTTCACGTTAATATGATAAAAGCTCATCAAGAACGTGGAACCTGCGTACTACCGGTCTGCAACCTGCGCAAGGATGGGGAGGATGACCCCCTCTTGGACATGCTCGCCCAAGCGAAGGCCAGCGGGTCCCTAGAGGATGTAGAGATAAGCGCCTTGCTATCCGCAGACCAGAGGTCTCATCTGCGAGCAGTGCTGAAACCCTTCCAAGCAGTGTTCACCAACATGCCTGGCAGGACTGAGGCGGCGGTCCATGAAGTGGACACCGGGAATCATGGCCCACTCCGGCGGACAGCCTATCGAATCTCCGACGAGGTGCAGCATGTCATGCTCCAGGAGGTCGAGGAGATGCTGAAGTTGGGGGTGATTAAGCGGTCCAAAAGCGCGTGGTCCTCACCTGTAGTCCTGGTGCCAAAGAAGGACCGGACCACCCGGTTCTGTGTGGACTACAGGGGGCTCAACGCTATCACCGCCTCTGACGCACAACCAATGCCACGCATTGAGGAGCTGCTGGAGCGGTTAGCCAGCGCGAGCTATCTCTCCATTATGGATCTGAGTCGGGGATATTGGCAGATTTCCTTGAGCTCCGGGGCCCAGGAGAAGTCCCTCTTTATCACCCCTTTCGGATTGTATGAATCCACGGTCATGCCTTTTGGCATGAAAAATGCCCCTGCCACTTTCCAGCAAATGGTCAACCACCTGCTCCAGGGACTGGAGAGGTATCCAGTGGCTTACCTGGATGACATTGCCATCTTCAGTCCCACCTGGGAGGATCACCTCGAGCATCTGCAGCAGGTGCTCGGGCGCATTCACCAGGCGGGCTTGACCATCAAGCCGGGAAAGTGCCAGATGGGCATGAACGAGGTCCACTACCTGGGGCACCGGGTAGGTGGGGGTACTCTGAAGCCAGAGCCTGGAAAGGTGGACGCTATCGTGTCCTGGCCCACCCACAGGACCAAGAAGCAGGTGCAGTCCTTCTTGGGCACCGCAGGGTACTATAGACTTTGTACAAAACTATAGTAGCCTTGCGAAGCCCTTGACAGATCTCACCAGGAGGAGCCTACCCCATTCAGTCAAGTGGACAGATGAATGCGAGGTGGCCTTTTCGGGCTTTGAAGACTGCCTTGAGCAGCTCTCCTGTACTAAAGGCCGTTGACAGCACACGACCACTCTTAGTACAGATCGATACCAGTGAATTTGGCCTCGGTGCTGTACTCAGCCAGGTCGACTCGGGAAACCAAGAACACCCCGTGTTGTTCCTAAGCCGGAAACTGCTGCCAAGGGAAGTGGCCTATTCCACCATAGAGAAGGAGTGCCTGGCCATTGTATGGGCCCTCAACCGCTTACAGCCTTACTTGTACGGGCACCCCTTCACTGTCGTGACTGAACACAACCCCCTGAGTTGGCTGCACACCATGTCCGGTGCCAATGGAAGGTTATTACGCTGGAGCCTCACCCTCCAGCAGTACGACTTTACCGTTCAACACCGCAAAGGCAGCGAGCATGGCAATGCCGATGGGTTGTCCCGGCGAGGGGAGCCTCCAGAGATACGTTTGGAGGAGTACCAGAAGGTCCTACCTCCATAGCGCAGTCTAAAAGGGGGAGGTGTCAGGCAAAATGTATTTTTGTCCGAGTTTTAAAAATGAGAGATGTCCTAAATTTCCATCCCCCTGTCAATTTGTAAGACATAGGACTCACTGTAGCTTCCCCCAACCCTCAGGAATTTTTATGACGCCCTAAAACCTCAGCCCAGAGCAAGTATACTGGTATACCCTGGATTTTTCCCTCCAATTCTATTGTTTAGCTTTACAAACGTTTAATGTTGATTTTAATAATGCACATGACGGTCACAAACACAGGGACTACATTTTTGGAATGCTCACCTTTTCCACATTTATAATAGTATATCTTGCATAACTGAGAAACGACCGGGAACTGGGGAAATGGATTCTGAGCTTCTGAGCATCATAGAGATTTCATATTTGATATAAATCTTCATGAATAGTGGTGATGGCAAACATGATGTCTCCATCTTGAATGTGGGACCCCCCCACACCAAGATATAAAACCTGAAGGATTTTTTAGGTCTTCTGCAGCTGGGTGGGTTCACAAAACCGAGCCCCCGGGTGAGGTAAACACCATGGGTGTCTCCTAAGGTTTTGGCCCTTTGCTAAAAACCAGAACGGCCATTTTCCAAGTCATTCTTGCCAGGGACGTCAGACGCATGCCCTACATGCTGCGTGGAAGAATCACATTTAATTTCCGGGGAGCCGTCCCCCCCCCCCCCCCACAGAATCTGAGACCATCACCTTGTGAAGCAGGTTTTGCTATTACTTATCCCTTTTATTTTAATAACTGTTTATGCATACATGTAAATTGTCTCTTTTATAATATCTTGTATATCTTTTGTAAACACTGCCCACCTTTTGGGAGTAAATCATTATTATTTACCAGCTTCGTTCTTCTTGTCTTATGTCGAGCAAACACGTTCCTCACCCGCTAATTCACGTTACCTAACGGGTACCCAATCCACCTGTTAAGCAATCGGTGGTGGCAGTATACCAGTATTTATGTGATATTGTGGTTTGAGGGTGGCTGGTCGGAGGTATATATACGTTCCTGGAAGGAACTGGTGGTATATATACGTCCTGTCACATCACGTGCCGCAATAGTCGACATAAATCAGAGCAGCTGCACCCGTGCTTATCCTCGGTCAATACCGTGTGTGACCAGCAGGATAAGGGGGCGCCAGAGAGCTGCAAGGTCTGACCCAAAAGTGGGTGTTGTTTCCTGACACACTGGTAGATGACATCAGAACCATCAGTGATGTAAGCACACCATTTGTCTCAGAAGAGCACACACTACACTGGTAGATGACATCAGAACCATCAGTGATGTAAGCACGCCATTTGTCTCAGAAGAGCACACGCTGCACTTGTAGATGACATCACAACCATCAGTGATGTAAGCACGCCATTTGTCTCAGAAGAGCACACACTACACTGGTAGATGATATCAGAACCATCAGTGATGTAAGCACGCCATTTGTCTCAGAAGAGCACACGCTGCACTTGTAGATGACATCACAACCATCAGTGATGTAAGCACGCCATTTGTCTCAGAAGAGCACACACTACACTGGTAGATGATATCAGAACCATCAGTGATGTAAGCACGCCATTTGTCTCAGGCGAGCATACACTACTCTGGTAGATGACATCAGAGCCATCAGTGATGTAAGCACACCATTTGTCTCAGAAGAGCACACACTACACTGGTAGATGGCATCAGAACCATCAGTGATGTAAGCACGCCATTTGTCTCAGAAGAGCACACACTGCACTTGTACATGACATCACAACCATCAGTGATGTCAGCACACCATTTGTCTCAGAAGAGCACACTCCACACTACACTGGTAGATGATATCAGAACGATCAGTGGTGTAAGCATGCCATTTGTCTCAGAAGAGCACACACTACACTGGTAGATGACATCAGAACCATCAGTGATGTAAGCACACCATTTGTCTCAGAAGAGCACACACTACACTGATAGATGACATCAGAACCATCAGTGATGTAAGCACACCATTTGTCTCAGAAGAGCACACACTACACTGGTAGATGACATCAGAGCCATCAGTGATGTAAGCACGCCATTTGTCTCAGAAGAGCACACACTACACTGGTAGATGACATCAGAACCATCAGTGATGTAAGCACGCCATTTGTCTCAGAAGAGCACACACTACACTGGTAGATGACATCAGAACCATCAGTGATGTAAGCACGCCATTAGTCTCAGAAGAGCACACTATACAATGGTAGATGACATCAGAACCATCAGTGATGTAAGCACACCATTTGTCTCAGAAGAGCACACACTACACTGGTAGATGACATCAGAACCATCAGTGATGTAAGCACGCCATTTGTCTCAGAAGAGCACACACTACACTGGTAGATGACATCAGAACCATCAGTGATGTAAGCACACCATTTGTCTCAGAAGAGCACACACTACACTGGTAGATGACATCAGAACCATCAGTGATGTAAGCACGCCATTTGTCTCAGAAGAGCACACACTACACTGGTAGATGATATGAGAACCATCAGTGATGTAAGCATGCCATTTGTCTCAGAAGAGCACACACTACACTGGTAGATGATATCAGAACGATCAGTGGTGTAAGCACGCCATTTGTCTCAGAAGAGCACACACTACACTGGTAGCTGATATGAGAACCATCAGTGATGTAAGCACACCATTTGTCTCAGAAGAGCACACACTACACTGGTAGATGATATGAGAACCATCAGTGATGTAAGCATGCCATTTGTCTCAGAAGAGCACACACTACACTGGTAGATGATATCAGAACGATCAGTGGTGTAAGCACGCCATTTGTCTCAGAAGAGCACACACTACACTGGTAGCTGATATGAGAACCATCAGTGATGTAAGCACACCATTTGTCTCAGAAGAGCACACACTACACTGGTAGATGATATCAGAACCATCAGTGATGTAAGCACGCCATTTGTCTCAGAAGAGCACACACTACACTGGTAGATGATATGAGAACCATCAGTGATGTAAGCACACCATTTGTCTCTGAAGAGCACACAATACACTGGTAGATGATATGAGAACCATCAGTGATGTAAGCACACCATTTGTCTCAGACGAGCACACACTACATTGGTAGATGATATGAGAACCATCACGTAGCACAAATGCTGCATTTTTATTTGCACATTCTGTGCAGGTGTCTGCACCACACTACACTATCAATCTCTAATTGCATTTTTGCTGTATTTTTTCAGGCTTTTTCCTTCTTATTTGATGCATTTTTGGTGCAGATGTGAAGTTGCATTTTTAATGTTTTTCTATAGTACAGAAGCGCTTTGATTCTGCACTTTTTAAAAGCAACAGTGTTTTTATTACATGCTTCATGTGGTTTTGGTGCTTTATTCTTCTCTATAGTCGTCTATTGGGAGCCCGAAAAAAAACAAACATGTAAAAAGTTTTATTTTTAAGTGCAGAATCCAAGCATTTCTACACTAAAGAAAAAACATGAAAAAGTCGTCTTCACATCTGCATCAAATTAGGGAGAAAACAAAAGTGCAGTGTCCATTTTAGGATATGATTAAAGATCAAAGTCAAACATCAGAATGATGTCAGTTTGAGGCTAAATACTCTGAGAAGTGACTTTGACAACTGTAATAATAATAAAAAAAAGTCACTGTTTGCTTATTGGACTTGAACCCACAACTTTGTGTCTAGAAGTCAGTGCACTAACCACTGAGCTATTAACTCATTTGAAGAAATCTAGGCGTTCTATATGGTTATGGGATTTTCAGTGCAAACCTGTCTGAAATAAATTGGGATTTTCACAAATACCTTCTCCAAGCCAAATTCAAACGATTTTGTGATTTTGATATGTGAATCTGATGTGTGACTTTCTTCAAACATCAGAATCAGAATCACAATGACTTTTAGTCACCCTGAGTATTTTCATGGTTGATCTCATAAGACAAGAAAAGCTCCTAGTCAGTATCACTTGACCCTATGGTTGAATGGTAAAGCAGTCTCTGAAACTACAGTGTCTGGGTTCAAATCCCTGTAGAAATCCAATTTTTCTTTTTCTTCTTTTAATTTTTCCTAGTTAGCACATAAATGACAATTTCAGACACGCAGTCTATTTGCATGGTAAATCACATAGTCGAAGAAAATTGGTAGGCATTAATTTACTATATATCTATTTCCAAGTGACTGTTTATTTGCATAATTTCTTAAAAGGGTCTAATGATAAAATTTCTTTATTGTAAATTTTTCTTTCCACTCACCCAAGAACTGGCTGCAAACTCCCAATTTACTTTGGCTATGTGTATTTACCATGCAAATAGATAGCGTGTCTGAAACTCTTAACACGTCAGGATGACAATCAGAGTGTCAGATATTAAAAGTAAAACACCCCTGTAGTTTGTGTGCTAACTAGGCAAAATTAAAAAAAAAACACAAAAGTTTCTACTTCTTTTGAGATTTGAATCCAGACACTATAGTGTCAGAGGCTGATGCTTTACCATTTAGCCATCTTGTCAAGTGATAGTGACTGGGAGCTTTTCTTGTCTTATGAGATCAGCCATGAAGACACTCAGGGTGACTAAAAGTCATTGTGATTTTCATTCGATGTTTGAAGAAAGTCACACATCAGACTCGCATATCAAAATCACACATCATTTGAATTTGTCTTGGAGAAGGTATTTGTGAAAGTCCCAGTGAGTTTCAGACAGGTTTGCACTGAAAATCCCATAACCAAATAGAACACCTAGATTTCTTTAACTGAGTTTATAGCTCATTGGTTAGTTCTCTGGCTTCTAGACATAGAGTTTTGGATTCAAGTCCCATCAGCAAACAGTGCCTTTTTTTTATTACTATTATTACAGTTGTCACTTCTCAGACAGGGTATTTAGCCTCAACCTGACATTATTCTGATATTTGACTTTGGTATCTGATCATGACCTAAAATGGACACTACAAAAGAAATCCAGCAAACACGCAATAAGAGAAGATTGTTATTGCGTTGTATGGTGCGAACACCTGCAGAAAACAAAAAACACAGTATGTACACAATGTGTGAACACGGCCTTACAGACCCAAAGAGCCGGATGTCGTATAGTGAAGCTACACAAAGATGAGAAAGTTCTAGCGGCTCCAACTGTGAATGAATAAAAAATAAATCCAGAGGTCCCAACCAACCTGGATACTGTGGACAGTCCTGGGCATCTGCTGAATGTTCCTCATCGCCACCACGGTCACTCACACAAATCCTCCTGCCAGGGCAGAAAGGTGGGAAATGGCTGTGACTTTGGGTGTGGTCAAAATTTGCCACTAAGCCTCAGTGTTTCCCTCTTTTCTGTAAAAGATGGGAGGCTTGGGGATGACCGTCATGACACGTACGGCTGAGTTCACATCTGCATTATACATTCAGTAACTGTTATGCCAGGGATGGATACGTCACTTGACAGAAGACGAGCGGTGACCGATGGATGCCACTTGTCCCAGTAATAATGGCAGAATCTACATCTGCTGGTCCTAATTGTCAGGAATTTCCAACACACACAGAGGGAGACGACACCGGGGAGATCAAACAATATCTCACCGTGCCGTCACGCTGTCCTTATTTCATCCGGAGTCGCGAGCACGCGATCCAGACTACTGTCTACGTAGGTATCGGTAAGCGACCAGTGAGCGTATGGCGCAACACCCTGGGTTCCGCAGCCTGGAATCCGTGTTTAACTCCCTCCGTACAGTCACTGTCAGCTTCACGATAGCCCAATTATTAATACTCTCTGCCACCACCGGCTGAGTTTGAAAATATAACACAGGCCTGGCCGGATGCCTGCGTTTTGGTAGCGTATATGGCTTCGGGAAGGGAACGATTACAGAACAAAAGAAACAGAACTATTAAATTTTATATTTAATCCAAAAGGGAGGCAGTGTTTAGGAAAAATATATACAAGGATGTTACAAGGGAGACATTAAAATACATAGGCAGTTACATAAAATAAACAGGGTAAAAAGAAGACAACTTACTCTATACAATCGTGGAGATGATTCAATATAGGTGGAGGAGGGGCTCTCCTCATAGTCTCCATCTTGTTCTCGAGGGAGGGAAGCAAACACCTCCAAAGCTTTTCCTCGGAGCCCTGGAGTTAAGTACCTGGCCCACTGGTCCGTGGGCAGCTGATACTGCCTGCAAGCCTTTTCAAAACCTCGCAGAAATGTATCCAAGTCCCCATCCTTTTCCATCACAGGGAAGTGCTCAGGACGGGGTTTAAAGCAGTTGCCACTGTTGGACTCACGGGTCCGCGTGGAGGATGACTCCTTCTGAATCAGGGCTAGCTCCAGCTGGTGTTGTCGGTCAGCTTGGGCCTGGCGCTCCTCTCGGTCAGCTTGTCGCTCAGTTCTCTCAGCCTCTGGCTCCTGGAATTTCAGGATCAGCTGCAGTCGTCCGTCATGATCGTCTGCGGCGAGCTGCTCCAAGGCCATCTGCAGGTGGGGGTCTACACTACCCTGGTGGTGGGTATGGCTGGCAATCACAGGTGGGACCCCTGCAGCAGTGCCATCCGGGCCTTGGCTGGCCACCCCATCATCAGGGCTCTGCTGTTGGACGGGCTCTGCATCACCTTGCAACAGTTCAGCAATCATTTGGGCCTTGTTTTTGCCTGTGGGGTCAATCTGCCTCAGCTCACAGAGGGCAGTGATAGTGGTCTTTACCTGCTGGTGATACAAGTTCTCTCCACGTGTAGCCATTATTGCCAAATAAAAGATAGAATAGAAAAACAAGAAAAGGGGGGGGGGGGTGCAACTGCTACACGTATAGTGATGTCCCAGATATAAAAATATTAAAACACTGAGTCTGATTTCTTAAAACTCTGCACAGAATTCACGCAAGAACCATGCAAGTTTTCAGTGACAGGAATGATTGCTCAATCCAGCCACTGATGTTCTGTAATATCCCACCGCTGCCACCAATTTGTCAGGAATTTACAACACACACAGAGGGAGACGACACCAGTGAGATCACACAATATCTCACTGTGCCGTCACGCTGTCCGTATTTCGTCCAGAGTCACGAGCACGCGATCCAGACTACTCTCTACGTAGGTATCGGTAAGCGACCAGTGAGCGTATGGCGCAACACCCTGGGTTCCACAGCCTGGAATCCGTGTTTAACGCCCTCCGTACGGTCACTGTCAGCTTCACGATAACCCAATTATTAATACTCTCTGCCACCACCGGCTGAGTTTGAAATATAATACAGGCCTGGCCGGATGCCTGCGTTTTGGTAGCGTATATGGCTTCGGGGAAGGGAACGATTACAGAAGAAAAGAAACAGAACTATTAAATTTTATATTTAATCCAAAAGGGAGGCATTGTTTAGGAAAAATATATACAAGGATGTTACAAGGGAGACATTAAAATACATAGGCAGTTACATAAAATAAGCAGAGTAAAAAGAAGACAACTTACTCTATACTATTGCTGAGACGATTCAATATAGGTGGAGGAGGGGCTCCCCAGTTGGAATATGCTGTTATTGAACAGGACCCGTTGCTTGTAGTTCTTATTCCCCCCTGGCAATGAGTGCTCCTGTCTTCTCCATAGATTCTCTTATACCTAAGGGGAGATCTGCCCACACGCCCCTGGTGGTGACATGTGGGCCGGTCTCCAGCCTATACATTTTTATTAAAAACGCTAACTTCTGCGATAACTCACCACTCGTTTATTGCAGAAGCTTGCAAACTACGCCAATTTTTCCCTTATGATTTTATCTTTATTTAGATATCACACATCACATAGCTGCAGTCTGCTATTCTGGTGTTTTTGTGCTGCAGCTCCCTGATTTTGGTTACAGCCCTGGAAAACTACCTATACATTCCTGGGCTGATTTGGTCACTACACATATGGGTCCCGTTACTGTTGGACCTATGGAACTCACAAGATTTCATATTTCATATCGGAGTCAATGCGTCTACAAATTTCCCTTTGAGGCTCTGGTAGCAGCCTCACGGGTACACGCAAATTATTGCAAGCCAGCGTTTTAATTACCTCCTGCGTCTTTCAGAGACAAGATGCTTGCTTCCTAACGAAGTTATAACACTCCTTGGCTGGCCCTTTTTGCATTAGCTATTTCTCAGGCGTGTGCTAATTGGGGCTTTTGTGCTGAGCAGAAGGGGAATAAGGGAGGGGGATGAACATCTATGTCAGGCAGATATGGACGAACATTTTCCTGATATTAATATTTCCCTGACACTAATAGAGATGGGAATCCTGCTAAGTAGAGAACCAAGTTAGCCAGAGGCACAGAAGATTCTTCCCTTTTTGTATCTACATTTGTCCATGTCATTATTGTATTTTTGCTCCTGATAATTGCTCGGACTGCTGGGTATCTGTTTATTTTTTACAAGATTTACAATATGATGAAGGATTTTTGCTTCTCTTCTTCATTTCATCTGAAAGTCTTATTAGAATTTAAGGCAAATCCTTCTTTCTAACTTCTTGATAGCCATTGTAGTGCAGATGCGTGTGATGACTGGGTGACAGGGTACAGTGCACGTGGGTGAGGTCTTCATGAATAGTGTAATAGTTATATGTGCTGGACATCCAACATTAAGCTTTACTGATTGTCCTCATGATTTCCACAGGTCACATGAAGGGACGGCAGGAAAATTCATTGTGTAACAAGTGAAATACAAATCATAATGTTCACAGACAAAAGTAACTCCTCGCTGGCGCAGAAACCTGTGCAGAAGAAGACCCGTCCCCACGGGCTGCCCTCTCCTGCTCTTTGTTGTGCCTGCGGCCTCTGCATCATGTTGGCTGGAATCAACATTACTTTGGTTGGTGCCTTTGCTTTTGGGACTTTTCTTCCAGTAAACAACCCACCAATAATTATTGGACCCATTTTATTAGTAGTTGCGTTTGCCTTTTTTGGGGCTTGCTGTATCTGTAGCCGGAGACCCCCACCTCATGGCAACAGGAAATGTAAGCCAGGGTCTAATATAGGTTTTATTAAGCCAGGCAATACAGCATTTGAGATCGAGACAAGTGAGCACACAGTTCAGGACACCACGGCCGTGCAGCTCAGTCCCACCAATTCCCCAGTGTCTTCTCGAAAATCTTCTCCTGTGCATGAAAATTCTAAAATGTGCAAACTCTTCACTATGGAAGGTAATGGGCCAACTGCTAAGTTTAGTACTGGTGGAGAATCTATACAGCTGAATTTACCCAGAGACCCCGTCACCTAGGATGACCTGGTCACTTTACATTTAACATCTTTATGGCTGCAGAGGCTGCAGCGAGTGTCCAGCTTCCAGAGTCTGGCTGCAGGAAAAGGCGAAACGCCGGACTGCACTCACAGGAGCCATGGAAAAGCAGCAAGTGGCTTGGAGGGTTACACATCGCCTGGTGGTGACCTTTGTTTCCTGTTGGTTTCAATGTGTGGATTGTGTCGTTTTTTGTCTGAGATAAAATTCGGGGGAAGCTGTGGTAACTTGTTCCTGAATCATGAAGATACCTGCAACTTTCTGCAGAGGTTTTAACTCTTGTTCTGAAAATACAGCAGATCCTTCAACTACACCTTGCAGAGACCATGCAAAGCCTGGAAGGTTTTACCATTTGTAAGAATAAGAAAACTCACCTTAGAAGTTCTATTATAATTGACACATTTGTTTTCCCAAATGTGGAGGTCAGTCATAAGAGTTATTGATGACAGTTGTACCGGGCAGTGTTATGTACGGTGTATGTATGTTACTGACGAATGTAGTACCGGGCAGTGTTATGTAGGGTGTATGTATGTTACTGATGACTGTAGTACTCGGGCAGTGTTATGTAGGGTGTATGTATGTTACTGATGACTGTAGTACGGGGCAGTGTTATGTAGGGTGTATGTATGTTACTGATGACTGTAGTGCCCGGCAGTGTTATGTAGGGTGTATGTATGTTACTGATGAATGTAGTACCGGGCAGTGTTATGTAGGGTGTATGTATGGTACTGATGACTGTAGTACCGGGCAGTGTTATGTAGGGTGTATGTATGTTACTGATGAATGTAGTACCCGGGCAGTGTTATGTAGGGTGTATGTATGTTACTGATGACTCTAGTGCCGGGCAGTGTTATGTAGGGTGTATGTATGTTACTGATGAATGTAGTACCCGGGCAGTGTTATGTAGGGTGTATGTGTGTTACTGATGACTGTAGTACTCGGGCAGTGTTATGTAGGGTGTATGTATGTTACTGATGACTGTAGTACTCGGGCAGTGTTATGTAGGGTGTATGTATGTTACTGATGACTGTAGTACCGGGCAGTGTTATGTAGGGTGTATGTATGTTACTGATGACTGTAGTGTCGGGCAGTGTTATGTAGGGTGTATGTATGTTACTGATGACTGTAATACCGGGCAGTGTTATGTAGGGTGTATGTATGTTACTGATGGCTGTAGTACCGGGCAGTGTTATGTAGGGTGTATGTATGTTACTGAGGACTGTAGTACCCAGGCAGTGTTATGTAGGGTGTATGTATGTTACTGATGACTGTAGTACCGGGCAGTGTTATGTAGGGTGTATGTATGTTACTGATGACTGTAGTAGCGGAAAGTGTTATGTAGGGTGTGTGTATGTTACTGATGGCTGTAGTACCGGGCAGTGTTATGTAGGGTGTATGTATGTTACTGATGACTGTAGTACCCGGGCAGTGTTATGTAGGGTGTATGTATGTTACTGATGACTGTAGTACCGGGCAGTGTTATGTAGGGTGTATGTATGGTACTGATGACTGTAGTACCTGGCAGTGTTATGTAGGGTGTGTGTATGTTACTGATGACTGTAGTACCGGGCAGTGTTATGTAGGGTGTATGTATGTTACTGATGACTGTAGTACCCGGGCAGTGTTATGGAGGGTGTATGTATGTTACTGATGACTGTAGTACTCGGGCAGTGTTATGTAGGGTGTATATATGTTACTAATGACTGTAGTACTCGGGCAGTGTTATGTAGGATGTATGTATGTTATTGATGACTGTAGTACCGGGCAGTGTTATGTAGGGTGTATGTATGTTACAGATGACTGTAGTACTCGGGCAGTGTTATGTATGGTGTATGTATGTTACTGATGACTGTCGTATCGGGCAGTGTTATGTAGGGTGTATGTTTGTTAGTGATGACTGTAGTACTCGGGCAGTGTTATGTAGGGTGTATGTTTGTTCCTGATGACTGTAGTACCCAGGCAGTGTTATGTAGGGTGTATGCATGTTCCTGATGACTGTAGTACCCAGGCAGTGTTATGTAGGGTGTATGTATGTTACTGATGACTGTAGTACCTGGCAGTGTTATGTAGGGTGTATGTATTTTACTGATGACTGTAGTACCCGGGCAGTGTTATGTAGGGTGTATGTATGTTAGTGATGACTGTAGTACTCGGGCAGTGTTATGTAGGATGTATGTATGTTATTGATGACTGTAGTGCCGGGCAGTGTTATGTAGGGTGTATGTATGTTACTGATGACTGTAGTGCCGGGCAGTGTTATGTAGGGTGCATGTATGTTACTGATGATTGTAGTACCGGGCAGTGTTATGTAGGGTGTATGTATGTTACTGATGACTGTAGTACCGGACAGTGTTATGTAGGGTGTATGTATGTTACTGATGACTGTAGTGCCGGGCAGTGTTATGTAGGGTGTATGTATGTTACTGATGATTGTAGTACCGGGCAGTGTTATGTAGGGTGTATGTATGTTACTGATGACTGTAGTACCGAGCAGTGCTATGTAGGGTGTATGTATGTTACTGATGACTGTAGTATCGGGCAGTGTTATGTAGGTTGTGTGTTTGTTACTGATGACTGTAGTACCCGGGCAGTGCTATGTAGGGTGTATGTATGTTACTGATGACTGTAGTGCCGGGCAGTGTTATGTAGGGTGTATGTATGTTACTGGTGTCTGTAGTACCGGGCAGTGCTATATAGGGTGTATGTATGTTACTGATGACTGTAGTACCGGGCAGTGTTATGTAGGGTGTATATATGTTACTGGTGTCTGTAGTACCGGGCAGTGTTACGTAGGGTGTATGTGTGTTACTGATGACTGTAGTGCTGGGCAGTGTTATGTAGGGTGTATATATGTTACTGATGACTGTAGTACTCGGGCTGTGTTACATAGGGTGTATCTATGTTAGTGATGACTGTTGTACCGGGCAATGATATGTAGAATCATAGACTATTAGAGTTGGACGGGACCTCCAGGGTCATCTGGTCCATCCCCGCCGCTCAATGCAGGAGTCACTAAACCATCTCAGACAGATGTCTGTCCAGCCTCTGAAGACGTCCATTGAAGGAGATCTCACCACCTCTCGTGGCCGCCTGTTCCACTCATTGATCACCTCACTGTCAAAAAGTGTTTTCTAATATCTAATCTGTATCTTCTCCCTTTGTTTCATTCCATTGCTACTCGTGTTTCCATGTGCAAATGAAAATAAGGATGATCCCTCTATACTGTGACAGCCCTTCAGATATTTGTAGACAGCTATTAAAGTCTACTCTGTCTTCTCTTTTGCACGCCAAACAATCCCAGATCCTTTAACCGTTCCTCATAGGATATTATTTGCAGACCAGTCACTATCCTGGTTACTCTTCTCTGAACTTGCTCCAGTTTTTCAATGTCTTTTTTAAAACGTGGTGCCCAGAACTAAATACAGTATTCCAGATGAGGTCTGACCAAAGAGGAGTAGAGGGGGATAATTACTTGATGTGATCTATACTCTGTGGTTCTTTTAATACATCCCAGAACTGTGTTTGCCTTTTTTTGCTGCTGCATCACACTGTTGACTCATGTACTGTCTGTGGTCTATTAGTATACCCAATTCTTTTTCACACATTCTGTTGCTTAGTTCTCTTCCTCACATTCAGTAGAACTCATTTTCTTTTTACTTGCTCAGATGTAGAATCTTACATTTCTCCCTGTTAATCACCATTCTATTAGTCACTGCCCATTCTTCAAGCTCATCTAGATCCTTCTTAATCCTTTCTCTGTCTTCTCTAGTGTTTGCTATCCCTTCTAGCTTTGCATCATCTGCAAGTTTGATTAGTTTACCTTCAGTTCCCTTATCTAGATCATTTATAAAAATGTTGAACAACACTGGGGCCAGGACAGAGCCTTGTGGTACCCCACTTGAAACACTCTTCCGGTTGGATTTGGAACTATTTATTACCACTCTTTAAGAGTACAATCACTGAGCCAGTTATGAATCCACCTAACGTTAGCCTTGTCAATTCCATTCTTGGTCACTTTTTCAATAAAGATAGTATGAGCTACTTTATCAAATGCTTTTCCGAACTTGAAATACTATATCTACTGCTTTTCCCTGATCCACCCAGTCAGTGATTCCATCATAGAAGGAAATTAGATTAGTCTAGCATGACTTGTTTGCTACAGACCCATGCTGGCTCAGGTTAATTACTGAATTCTTATCCAATTTCTTACGTACAGTTAAAACCAGAAGTTTACATACACTATATAAAAAAGACTCATATGCATGTTTTTCTCAATATCTAATATGAAATCAGAATAAACCTTTCCCGTTCTAGGTCAGTTAGGATTACCAGTGTGAGGACCTTGCCACTTACTAAATACTTTTCCAGCACTTAGCACCCATTTTCATCGATCTTATTTTTGTGTTTTTTTAAAAATTTGCTTGCTGTGTTTTGTTAGTGATTTGTTTGCTCATCAGTTCAACCTCAGGTATCAATTCCATTCAGTGACCTTATCTAAGGGGCCTTGGGCCATTGTTCTCTCAGCCAAAGGACCCCTTATGTAGATAGAAAGAGTGGACGCAGAGGAGCCGTCGCCACAGGGAGTCTCACATGCAAACCCAGGTGATGGCTCCCACCTGAGAAAATATCTCCACTAAGACACAATTAGCTGGGGGAGGGGTGAGCTCTTTTGCCCATTCAGGGGGTTGAGCCCAGTGAATGAGAAGAGAAATATGATTTTAGTCAAAGGGCTGTGTGGAAGGACCTTGAAGGAAGAGGATAGAGACCATGGACTTGAAAGGATGGATGGATAAACATGTTACCATTATGGATTATGTTGTTTGGATTTAAACTTTCTTAAAATGACCGCTGCTACTGGATACCTGTGCTTTCATTGTTTTATCTGCCGTCTAGAGGATCGTGGACTGTGGCTACAGACTATACTGGCTGGAGATACGAAATCTGTGGGCCACCCAAAAGTTGGGAGACAGTGAGTATGGCCTGATACAAAGCCAGTGGAACTACTGACCCCAGATTGGGAACGTAAGGACTGAGAGAACTGTATTTTGTCCGTTTACCTGGAATTGCTGTATTACCATGGATGTGATTAATAAAATAATGTTGCATCGTTAACCTGCCAAGGTGATTACTTACAACCTGCAATCTCAGATCTTTACAACCATAATTTTTAATATTTGCCAAATGCCAGAATAATGAGACAGATAATGTTTTAAGGCATTTTTATTACTTTCTGCAAAGTCACAAGTTTACATACACTAAGATTATTATGCCTTTAAACCATTTTGGATGGCCCATATGATGATGTCATGTGTTTGGAAGCTTCTGATAGTTTTTTTTGGCAACATCTTTAAGTTAATTAGAGATACACCTGTGGATGTATTTTAATGGTTGCCTGAAACACATTGCTTCTTTGTGTAGCATCATGGGAAAGTCTGAAGAAATCAGCCAAGATATCAGGAAGAGAATTGTGGACTTGCACAAGTCTGGCTCATCCTTGAGTACAATTTCAAGATACCTGAAGGTGCCTCGTTCATCTGTACAAACAATTATACGCAAGTACAAACAAGATGGGAATGTCCAGCCATCATACCGCTCAGGAAGGAGACGGGTTCTGTGCCCCAAAGATAAAAGTGCTTTGGTCCGACATGTGCATATCAACCCAAGGACAAAAGCAAAAGACCTTGTGAAGATGATAGTGGAAGCTGGTAAGATTGTGTCAATATCCACAGTGAAAGAGTACTGTATCAACAGTAGGCCACTAAAAATGCCACTCTGCCATGAAGAAGCCATTACGCCAAAAGAACCATAAAAAAGTCAGATTAATGTTTGCAAATGCACACAGGAACAAATACCTTAATTTTTGGAGAGATGTCCTGTGGTCTGATGAAACTAAAATTTAACTTTTTGGGCATAATGACCATCGTTACCTTTGGAGGAAAAAGGGAGAATCTTAGAAGCCTAAAAACACCATCCCAACTCTGAAACACGGGTATCATCATGTTGTGGGGTTGTTTTGCTGCAGGAGGGACTGGTGCATTTCACAAATTAGTCTTCTTTTCTCATGATGCCATCTATGTGGCAATATTGAAGCAACATCTCAAGACATCAGCTAGGAAGTTAAAGCTTGGGCGGAAATGGGTCTTCCAAATGGACAATGACCTGAAGCATACTGCCAAAATGGTAACAAAGTGGCTTAAAGATAACAAAGTCCATGTTTTGGAGTGGCCATCACAAAGCCCTGATCTCCATCCTTTCAAAATTTATGGGCAAAGCTGCAAAGCCAGGTGAGAGCGCCGAGCAAGGCGACCTACACACCTGGATCAGTTACACCAGTTTTGTCAGGAGGAATCGGCCTAAATTCCGACCATCTATTGTAAGGAGCTTGTGGAAGGATATCCCAAACGTTTGATCCAAATCATTCAGTTTAAGAGCAATGAGTCCAAATACTAATGAAATGTATGTAAACTTTTGACTTTGCAGTAAGTAATAAAAATGCCTTAAAACATTCTCTCTCATTATTCTGGCATTTGGCAAATATTCAAAATTATTGTAATCCTAATTGACCTAAAACAGGAAAGTATTATTCTGATTTCATGTCAGATATTGAGAAAACATGCATATGTGTCTTTTTATATAGTGTATGGAAACTTCTGGTTTCAACTGTACATGCGGTTTAATAATTTGTACAAAGATCTTTCCTGGTATAGAAGCAAGGTTCACTGGCCTCTAATTTCCTGGCTCCATCTTCTTTCTTTTTTTGAAGATAGGGACAACATTTGTCCATTTCCAATCTTCTGGGACTTCTGTTCTCAATGAATTTTCAAATATTCTGCCTAGTGGTTCAGCAATTTCCTCTGCCATCTCTTTCAGTATTCTAGGATTTAATTCATCTGGACCAGAAGATTTAAATTAGCTAAGTATTCCCTCACCTTCTCTCTGTTTATAGATATAAATAAAAGAATCCACACTTCGATAGTACAGTGAAGATCAGTGCATGTTACATTTGCCTTCTTAGAGAACACAGATGCAAAATAGGAATTTAAAAGTTCAGCCTTCTCAACACCATTTTTGACCACTTCACCCTTTTCATCCTTCAAAAATCTTATACCCTCGACTTTTCTTTTGCTTTTGACATACACCCAAAATCCCTTTTTTATTGCTTTTGGTCTCCCTTGCAAGCCTCACTTCATTACTGGCTTTAGCTCTTCTAAGGGTATGTGTACACGATCCTTTTTGGCAGCGCTTTGAACGTAGCATACTTGTGCTGCGTCCAAAGTGCTGCTCGCAGGTGAATCCGCATGTGTTCATTGAACCATTCACTGCATCCTATACGTTACATAGTTAGTAAAGCCGAATAAAGACTTGCGTCCATCAAGTTCGACCTGTTAGTTCTGTAATTGCTAAAGTTGATCCAGAGGAGGGCAAAAACCCCAAATGATTTAGCCAATCTTCACCTGAGGAAAAATTCCCTCCCGACTCTGAAACCAGCAGTCAGAATAAATCCCTGTATCAACCTACTATTTTATTTTATTTTTAAGTATATGCAGAAATCTGCCTGGTATCTAGAAATGCATCCAGTCCCCGCTTGAACTGGTTTAGTGAATCCGACATTACTGTCAGTGAATTCCATATTCTCACTGCTCTTACCGTAAAGAACCCCTTCCTATGCTGGTGCTGAAACCTTTTCTCTTCCAGTCTTAGTGAATGCCCTCTTGTTACCGTAATATCCCTCCTTTTGAACAAATCCCGGGCAAGGTCTCTATACTGTCCCCTAACATATTTGTACACATTTATTATGTCCCCTCTCAACCTTCTCTTTTCCAGGCTGAATAGTCCTAGTTTTGACAACCTCTCTGGGTATTGCAGTCCCTCCATTCCCCTTATTAATTTTGTTGCCCTCCTTTGTACCTTTTCAAGCTCATTTATATCCTTTCTATATATTGGGGCCCATAACTGAGCACAGTATTCCAAGTGTGGTCTGACCAGAGCTTTGTACAGTGGAAGAACAATGTTCTCATCCTTTGCAGCTATACCTCTTCTGATACATCCCATTACCCTGTTTGCCCTTACAGCAGCCGCCTGACTTTGGGCACTCCAATTTAGTTTGCTATCCATCAAGATGCCCAAGTCCTTCTCCATCTCTGAATTCCCCAATGGTTTCCCATTCAGTGAGTACTGGTGACTTCCATTTTTCCTTCCCATATGTATGACCTTACATTTCTCCTCGTTAAACCTCATTTGCCATTTAATGCTCCACCTACCCAGCTTATCCAAATCCCTCTGTAGGTCTTCACTATCCTCTTTTGTATTACCGTATATTCCGGCGTATAAGACGACTTTTGAAGACTGAAAAATCTTCTGTCTAGTCTGGGGTCGTCTTATACGCCGGTAATGCTTTTGAACTTTCAGAAATTGACATGCGGGGATACTCTGGGGGTGTTAATAAGCTGCCGTAGCCGTATCCCTGCCATGTCGGAGTTAATATAAGGTGGAGGGAGTTAAAATACGGCGGCGGTAGGTCCAGACAGTCAGCGCTTCTGTGCTGAAACTGACACATCGCTGCGTATTCCCAGCTCCGGACACAGCGCAGGGCTTCTGTGCCGACAGCTTTCACTTGTCACAGAAGCGCTGCGCTGTGTCCGGAGCTGGGAAGTTCGCATCGCTTCTGTCACAATATATGAAAAGCCGGCAATTCAGCAGCGGCATAAGCCGGCACCCGACAATTTAGAATAGAAAGAATAGAGCTTCACACACAGATTAGATAGATAGAAACATGTCAGTCACATATATATGAAGTACAGTGACAGTGTTGCTTACTGTACTTGTCATTTAGTGTAAAGGATTTATTAAAACAAATAATAGTGTTTTCATGCACCGTCTCTTTAAAAAAGCCGGCCGGCAATTCAGCATCTGTACCCGACAATTTATAACAGAAAGATAGAGCATCACACATAGATTAGATAGATAGAAACATGTCAGTCACATATATATGAAGTACAGTGACAGTGCTGGTTACTGTACTTGTCATCTAGTGTTAAAATAACGGATTTATTAAAAAAAAAATTGGCGTGGGGTTCCCCTTAATTTTAGTCTCTAGCGGAGGTTAAGCAGACAGCTGGGGCAGATGTTTGAAGCCTGGGAAGGGGGTAATACCCACGGAGCTTCCCAGGCTACTAATATCAGCCCCCAGCTGAATACCTAGCCTTTACTAGCTATTAAAATGGGGGATCCCAAAAAAATGACGTGGGGTCCCCCCTATTTTAATAGCTAGCAAAGGCTAGGCAGACAGCTGGAGGCTGATATTAATAGCCCAGGAAGGGAGCCATGAATATTGGCCCCCTCCCAGGCTAGAAACACCAGCCGTCAGCCGCCCCAGAAATGGCGCATTCATAGGATGCGCCAATTCTGGCACTTAGCCTCGCTCTTCCACGCTGCCCTGTAGCGGTGGCAGGGGGTAATAGGGCTGGGGTTGATGTCAGCTTATAATGCCAGCTGACATCAAGCCCAGGTTAGTAATGGAGAGGCGTCTATAAGACACCCCCATTACTAACCCCATAGTCAAAGTTAAAAAAAACACAAACACCCAGAATAAAGTCCTTTAATTGAAATAAAGACACAAATCTTTATTGTTCTAAATTAAACCATACTTACCATCACGCCCATTCCAGCTGAAGCCAACGATCTCCTGCAATAAAAGAAAAATAATAAAGCAACCTCATCCTTACCTCTCCATGGTTCCCAGGACGGGTCCAGCTCTGCTACATCGAGATGACAGGCTGGACCGCAGCAGAACGCTGCCATCCAGCCTGTCATCCCGCAGACACTGAGAAGCGCAGGCTTGCTTGCGCTCCTCAGTGTCTGACTGTGACGGCATCCAGATGAGCCGACAATGAACTCAGCTCACCTCCTGGACGTCCGTCACTGACAGCGTGGGAAACTTCTACTGCGTATGCGGGGAGCAGGAGAATTTTCCCACGCTGTCAGTGACGTGCATGAGGTGAGCTGAGTTCATTGGACATGACCTCGGCTCATCTGGATGCCGTCACAGTCAGACACTGAGGAGCACAAGCATGCCTGCGCTTCTCAGTGTCTGCCGCATGGCAAGCTGAACGGCAGCGTTCTGCTGCGGTCCAGCCTGTCATGTGAATGTAGCAGAGCTGGACCGGTCCTGGGAACCATGGAAAGGTAAGGATGAGGTTGCTTTATTATTTTACTTTTATTGCAGGAGATCGTTGGCTTCAGCTGGAATGGGCGTGATGGTAAGTATGGTTTAATTTAGAACATTAAAAAATTGTGTCTTTATTTCAATTAAAGGACTTTATTCTGGGTGTTGTGTTTTTTTTAATTACTTTACTAGAAATTCATGGTGGTCATGTCTAATATTGGCGTGACCCCATGAATTTCGGGCTTAGGGCCAGCTGATAATGCCAAGCTGGCCCTAACCCCTTTATTACCCAGTGAGCCACCGCACCAGGGCCCTGGATGAGTTGGGTACAGCGCCAGAAGATGGCGCTTCTATGAACGCGCCATTTTCCGGGGTGGCTGCGGACTGCAATTTGCAGCGGGGGGGGGGCCAGAAAGCTTGGGCCTCCCTGCGCTGCAGATTCCAGCCCCCAGCTGCCTAGTTGTACCTGGCTGGACACAAAAATAGGGCGAAGCCCCACGTATTTTTTTTTTTAATTATTTCATGAAATAATTAAAAAAAAAAAGGGCTTCCCTATATTGTTGTGTCCGGCCAGGTACAAATAGGCAGCTGGTGGTTGGGTGCAGCCCGTTCCTGCCTGCTGTACCTGGCTGGACACAAAAATATGGCGAAGCCCCACGTCAACATTTTTGGGAAAAATTAATTACAAAATAATTTAGGGACTGCATCTTTATTAACCCCTCAATTGTCATTTAGTGTTAAAATAAAGGATTTTTTAAAAAGAAAATTGGCGTGGGAACCACCATCATTATAGTCTCTAGCGGAGGTTAAGCAGACGGCTGGGGCAGATGTTTGAAGTCTGGGAAGAGGGTAATACCCACGGAGCTTCCCAGGCTACTAATATCAGCCCCCAGCTGAATACCTAGCCTTTACTAGCTATTAGAATGGGGGACCCCCCCAAAAAATGACGTGGGGTCCCCCCTATTTTAATATGTTTATGAGTGACAGTTTTCCTGCTATATACCTGCATGTCATAAGAATTTAAATTAAAAAAGGACCATGTTAAATTCAAATCTGTTTTTTTTTAATTTTTACCGGTGTTTGGTATGCGTTGGAAAAGGGGTAGTCTTATACGGTGAATATATCCTAAACTCTATATTTTAACAGGAAAGTAGGGGGGTCGTCTTATACACCAGGTCGTCTTATACGCCGGAATATACGGTAATTGTTTTACATAACTTTGTGTCATCTGCAAATATTGATATTTTACTATTTATCCCGTTGACTATGTCGTTAATAAAGATATTAAATAACATTGGGCCTAGTACAGACCCCTGTGGTACCCCACTAGTGACGCTTACCCAATCTGAGTATATTCCATTTATAACCACCCTCTGCCTTCTATCCTTTAGCCAGTTAGCTACCCACTTGCAGACATTTTCCCCCAGCCCCATCATTCTCATTTTGTATACCAACCTATTATGTGGCACGCTATCGAACGCTTTTGAGAAGTCGAGATACACGACATCCACTGGTTCCCCCTGATTTACTCGAGAGCTAACCTCCTCGTAGAAGTCAATCAGGTTTGTTTGGCAGGAGCGATTCCTCATGAATCCATGTTGGTTCGGGGTTAATAGATTATTAGCATCAAGATGCTCCATGATTGCCTCATTAATAAAGCCTTCAAAAATTTTGCCCACAACGGACGTCAGACTCACCGGCCGATAGTTTCCGGCGTCACTTTTCGCTCCCTTTTTGAATATTGGCACTACATTCGCCTGTCGCCAATCAAGTGGTACAGACCCAGTCTCAACAGAGTCCTTAAATATAAGATATAACGGTCTGTCTATCACATTACTTAGTTCCCTTAGTACCCGTGGGTGTATGCCATCAGGTCCTGGTGATTTGTTTATTTTAATGTTACTGAGGCGTTTCTGTACCCCAGCTTGGGTTAGATTTGTCATACTTAGTGGAGGATTAAGTTTGTCACTTCTCATTTCGCCTGTTAGTTCTTTTTCCTTTGTGAAAGTTGACGAAAAAAATTTATTTAATAGATTAGCTTTATCCTCATCTTTCTCTATGATTTTGCCTTCATCACTTTTTATCGGTCCAATATTATTCGATTTAATCCTTTTACTATTTATATACGTAAAGAACAGTTTGGGATTTGATCTACTTTCCCTAGCAATACGTCTCTCTGTTTCCTCCTTTGCTATTTTTATTTGTTTTTTGCAGGTTCTCGTTTTTTCCTTGTAACACATTAATGCCTCCTTGCTGTTTTCCTGTTTTAATCTCTTGAATGCCTCTTTTTTGCTATTTAACGCCCCTTTTACGTTCTTATTCAACCATATTGGTTTCCTCTTATTTCTGGCCCTTTTATTCCCATACGGTATATACCTCTCGCACTGAGTATTCAGAATTCTTTTGAAGGTTTCCCATTTACTATTCGTATTTCCTTGATTAAGAACTTTGTCCCAGTCAATAAGTTGAAGGTTTTCTTTCAGCTGATCAAGACTTTCTCTTGTGGAGACTAGTATCTCCGCAAGAGAAATTCACATGCTGTGGTCTGTGAAGACGCGCTGCATGGCCATCGCTGCGCGTGGGCCGCAGGAGCATGGAGACGCATCGTGGGCATAGGATTTCTTGAAATCCCATCCACTATGCTCTAACATCTGGCCACTGCAGATTGCACGCAGTTCACTTGCGCTGCATCCAAACCGCAGTGTTTACTGACCGTGTGCACCCACCCTTATGCTTGCCCAGTATTACCTGTAGGCAGCATTATATTCTTCTTTTGATATGCCCCCTCTTTCCATTTGATACACATTTCTTTTTTCCTTTTTAGCAAGTGTTTAAGTTCTCTGTTCATCCATCCTGGTCTCTTTAAATGCTTCCAATTCTTCCCACTTTTCAAGATTGTTACTGATTGCTAAATTAAATTCTCACTGCACAAAATCTCCCATCCTTCTTGGATATTTCTCTCCTTTAGAACATTGAGGCATTGGACCTTTTCTACCTTCTTTCTGAGTTCATTAAAATCTGCCTTTCTGAAGTGCAACCTTAAAGTCTGAGTACTTTGCAGGTGTATATTTATCAGTGATGATTGTATTACCCGGCAGTGTTATGTAGGGTGTATGTATGTTACTGATGACTGTAGTACTCGGGCAGTGTTATGTAGGGTGTATGTATGTTACAGATGACTGTAGTACCGGGCAGTGTTATGTAGGGTGTATGTATGTTACTGATGACTGTAGTACCGGGCAGTGTTATGTAGGGTGTATGTATGTTACTGATGACTGTAGTACCGGGCAGTGTTATGTAGGGTGTATGTATGTTACTGATGACTGTAGTACCGGGCAGTGTTATGTAGGGTTTATGTATGTTACTGATGACTGTAGTACCGGGCAGTGTTATGTAGGGTGTATCTATGTTACAGATGACTGTAGTAGCGGGCAGTGTTATGTAGGGTGTATGTATGTTACTGATGACTGTAGTACCCGGGCAGTGTTATGTAGGGTGTATGTATGTTACTGATGACTGTAGTGCCGGGCAGTGTTATGTAGGGTGTATGTATGTTACTGATGAATGTAGTACCGTGCAGTGTTATGTAGGGTGTATATATGATACTGATGACTGTAGTGCCGGGCAGTGTTATATAGGGTGTATGTATGTTACTGATGACTGTAGTGCCGGGCAGTGTTATGTAGGGTGTATGTATGTTACTGATGACTGTAGTGCCGTGCAGTGTTATGTAGGGTGTATGTATGTTACTGATGACTGTAGTGCCGGGCAGTGTTATGTAGGGTGTATGTATGTTACTGATGACTGTAGTGCCGGGCAGTGTTATGTAGGGTGTATGTATGTTACTGATGAATGTAGTGCCGTGCAGTGCTATGTAGGGTGTATGTATGTTACAGATGACTGTAGTACCGTGCAGTGTTATGTAGGGTGTATGTATGTTACAGATGACTGTAGTGCCGGGCAGTGTTATGTAGGGTGTATGTATGTTACTGATGACTGTAGTACCCGGGCAGTCGTATGTAGGGTGTATGTATGTTACTGATGACTGTAGTGCCGGGCAGTTTTATGTAGGGTGTATGTATGTTACTGATGACTGTAGTGCCGGGCAGTGTTATGTAGGGTGTGTGTATGTTACTGAAGACTGTAGTACTCGGGCAGTGTTATGTAGGGTGTATGTATGTTACTGATGACTGTAGTACCTGGCTGTGTTATGTAGGGTGTATGTATGTTACTGATGACTGTAGTACCGAGCAGTGTTATGTAGGGTGTATGTGTGTTACTGATGACTGTAGTACTCGGGCAGTGTTATGTAGGGTGTATGTATGTTACTGATGACTGTAGTACCGGGCAGTGTTATGTAGGGTGTGTGTATGTTACTGAAGACTGTAGTAGCGGAAAGTGTTATGTAGGGTGTGTGTATGTTACTGATGACTGTAGTACCGGGCAGTGTTATGTATGTTACTGAAGACTGTAGTACTCGGGCAGTGTTATGTAGGGTGTATGTATGTTACTGATGACTGTTGTACCGAGCAGTGTTATGTAGGGTGTGTGTATGTTACTGATGACTGTAGTACTCGGGCAGTGTTATGTAGGGTGTGTGTATGTTACTGATGACTGTAGTACCGGGCAGTGTTATGTATGTTACTGATGACTGTAGTACTCGGGCAGTGTTATGTAGGGTGTATGTATGTTACTGATGACTGTAGTGCCGGGCAGTGTTATGTAGGGTGTATGTATGTTACTGATGACTGCAGTGTCGGGCAGTGTTATGTAGGGTGTATGTGTGTTACTAATTACTGTAGTACCCGGGCAGTGTTATGTAGGGTGTATGTATGTTACTAATGACTTTAGTACCGGGCAGTGTTTTGTAGGGTGTATGTATGTTACTAATGACTGTATTACCCGGGCAGTGTTATGTAGGGTGTATGTGTGTTACTGATGACTGTAGCACCCGGGCAGTGTTATGTAGGGTGTATGTGTGTTACTGATGACTGTAGTACCGGGCAGTGTTATGTAGGGTGTGTATATGTTACTGATGACTGTAGTACCTGGTCAGTGTTATGTAGGGTGTTTGTATGTTACAGATGACTGTAGTACCCGGTCAGTGTTATGTAGGGTGTTTGTATGTTACTGATGACTGTGGTACTGGGCAGTGTTATGTAGGGTGTATGTATGTTACTGATGACTGTATTACCGGGCAGTGTTATGTAGGGTGTATGTATGTTACAGATGACTGTAGTGCCGGGCAGTGTTATGTAGGGTGTATATATGTTACTGATGACTGTAGTACCCGGGCAGTGTTATGTAGGGTGTATGTATGTTACTGATGACTGTAGTACTCGGGCAGTGTTATGTAGGGTGTATGTATGTTACTGATGACTGTAGTACCGGGCAGTGTTATGTAGGGTGTATGTATGTTACTGATGACTGTAGTGCCGGGCAGTGTTATGTAGGGTGTATATATGTTACTTTTGACTGTAGCACCCGGGCAGTGTTATGTAGGGTGTATCTATGTTAGTAATGACTGTAGTATTCGGGCATTGTTTTGTAGGGTGTATGTATGTTACTGATGACTGTAGTACCGGGCAGTGTTATGTAGGGTGTATGTATGTTACTGATGACTGTAGTACCCGGGCAGTGTTATGTAGGGTGTATGTATTTTACAGGTTACTGTAGTACCGGGTAGTGTTATGTAGGGTGTATGTATGTTACTGATGACTGTAGTACCGGGCAGTGTTATGTATGTTACTGATGACTCTTGTACCCGGGCAGTGTTATGTATGGTGTATGTATGTTACTGATGACTGTAGTACCTGGCTGTGTTATGTAGGGTGTATGTATGTTACTGATGACTGTAGTACCGGGCAGTGTTATGTATGTTACTGATGACTGTAGTACCCGGGCAGTGTTATGTAGGGTGTATGTATGTTACTGATGACTGTAGTACCGGGCAGTGTTATGTATGTTACTGATGACTGTAGTACCCGGGCAGTGTTATGTAGGGTGTATGTATGTTACTGATGACTGTAGTGCCGGGCAGTGTTATGTAGGGTGTATGTATGTTACTGATGACTGTAGTGCCGGGCAGTGTTATGTAGGGTGTATGTATGTTACTGATGACTGTAGTGCCGGGCAGTGTTATGTAGGGTGTATGTATGTTACTGATGAATGTAGTGCCGTGCAGTCTTATGTAGGGTGTATGTATGTTACAGATGACTGTAGTGCCGGGCAGTGTTATGTAGCGTGTATGTATGTTACAGATGACTGTAGTGCCGTGCAGTGTTATGTAGGGTGTATGTATGTTACAGATGACTGTAGTGCCGGGCAGTGTTATGTAGGGTGTATGTATGTTACAGATGACTGTAGTGCCGTGCAGTGTTATGTAGGGTGTATGTATGTTACAGATGACTGTAGTACCTGGCAGTGTTATGTAGGGTGTATGTATGTTACTGATGACTGTAGTACCGGGCAGTGTTATGTAGGGTGTATATATGTTATTGATGACTGTAGTACCCGGGCAGTGTTATGTAGGGTGTATGTATGTTAATGATGACTGTAGTACTGGGCAGTGTTATGTAGGGTGTATGTATGTTACTGATGACTGTAGTGCCAGGCAGTGTTATGTAGGGTGTATATATGTTACTGATGACTGTAGTACCCGGGCAGTGTTATGTAGGGTGTATGTATGTTACTGATGACTGTAGTGCCGGGCACTTTTATGTAGGGTGTATGTACGTCACTGATGACTGTAGTGCCGGGCAGTGTTTTGTAGGGTGTGTGTATGTTACTGAAGACTGTAGTACCCGGGCAGTGTTATGTAGGGTGTATGTATGTTACTGATGACTGTAGTACCTGGCTGTGTTATGTAGGGTGTGTGTATGTTACTAATGACTGTAGTACCCGGGCAGTGTTATGTAGGGTGTATGTATGTTACTGATGACTGTAGTACCGGGCAGTGTTATGTAGGGTGTATGTGTGTTACTGATGACTGTAGTACCGGGCAGTGTTATGTAGGGTGTATGTGTGTTACTGATGACTGTAGTGCCGGGCAGTGTTATGTAGGGTGTGTATTTGTTACTGATAACTGTAGTACCCAGGCAGTGTTATATAGGGTGTTTGTATGTTACAGATGACTGTAGTACCCGGTCAGTGTTATGTAGGGTGTTTGTATGTTACAGATGACAGTAGTACCCGGGCAGTGTTATGTAGGGTGTATGTATGTTACTGATGACTGTAGTACTCGGGCAGTGTTATGTAAGGTGTATGTATGTTACTGATGACTGTAGTATCGGGCAGTGTTATGTAGGGTGTATGTATGTTACTGATGACTGTAGTGCCGGGCTATGTTATGTAGGGTGTATCTATGTTAGTAATGACTGTAGTATTCGGGCATTGTTTTGTAGGGTGTATGTATGTTACTGATGACTGTAGTGCCGGGCAGTGTTATGTAGGGTGTATGTATGTTACTGATGACTGTAGTACCGGGCAGTGTTATGTATGTTACTGAAGACTGTAGTACCCGGGCAGTGTTATGTAGGGTGTATGTATGTTACAGATGACTGTGTGTGCGGTGCAGTGTTATGTAGGGTGTATGTATGTTACAGATGACTGTAGTGCCAGGCAGTGTTATGTAGGGTGTATGTATGTTACTAATGACTGTAGTACCCGGGCAGTGTTATGTAGGGTGTATGTATGTTACTGATGACTGTAGTGCCGGGCAGTTTTATGTAGGGTGTATGTATGTTACTGATGACTGTAGTGCCGGTCAGTGTTTTGTAGGGTGTGTGTATGTTACTGATGACTGTAGTAGCGGAAAGTGTTATGTAGGGTGTGTGTATGTTACTGATGACTGTAGTACCGGGCAGTGTTATGTATGTTACTGAAGACTGTAGTACCCGGGCAGTGTTATGTAGGGTGTATGTATGTTACTGATGACTGTAGTACCTTGCTGTGTTATGTAGGGTGTATGTATGTTACTGATGACTAGTACCGGGCAGTGTTATGTAGGGTGTATGTATGTTACTGATGACTGTAGTACCGGGCAGTGTTATGTAGGGTGTATGTATGTTACAGATGACTGTAGTACCGGGCAGTGTTATGTAGGGTGTATATATGTTATTGATGACTGTAGTACCCGGGCAGTGTTATGTAGGGTGTATGTATGTTAATGATGACTGTAGTACCGGGCAGTGTTATGTAGGGTGTATGTATGATACTGATGACTGTAGTGCCGGGCAGTGTTATGTAGGGTGTATATATGTTACTGATGACTGTAGTGCCGGGCAGTGTTATGTAGGGTGTGTATATGTTACTGATGACTGTAGTACCCAGGCAGTGTTAAGTAGGGTGTTTGTATGTTACAGATGACAGTAGTACCGGGCAGTGTTATGTAGGGTGTATGTATGTTACTGATGACTGTACTGCCGGGCAGTGTTATGTAGGGTGTATATATGTTACTTTTGACTGTAGTACCCGGGCAGTGTTATGTAGGGTGTATCTATGTTAGTAATGACTGTAGTATTCGGGCATTGTTTTGTAGGGTGTATGTATGTTACTGATGACTGTAGTGCCGGGCAGTGTTATGTAGGGTGTATGTATGTTACTGATGTCTGTAGTACCCGGGCAGTGTTATGTAGGGTGTATGTATTTTACAGGTGACTGTTGTACCGGGCAGTGTTATGTAGGGTGTGTGTATGTTACTGATGACTGTAGAACCGGGCAGTGTTATGTAGGGTGTATGTATGTTACTGATGACTGTAGTACCTGGCTGTGTTATGTAGGGTGTATGTATGTTACTGATGACTGTAGTACCGGGCAGTGTTATGTATGTTACTGATGACTCTAGTACCCGGGCAGTGTTATGTAGGGTGTATGTATGTTACAGATGACTGTAGTGCCTTGCTGTGTTATGTAGGGTGTATGTATGTTACAGATGACTGTAGTGCCGGGCAGTGTTATGTAGGGTGTATGTATGTTACAGATGACTGTAGTGCCGTGCTGTGTTATGTAGGGTGTATGTATGTTACAGATGACTGTAGTACCGTGCAGTGTTATGTAGGGTGTATGTATGTTACTGATGACTGTAGTGCCGGGCAGTGTTATGTAGGGTGTATATATGTTACTGATGACTGTAGTGCCGGGCAGTGTTATGTAGGGTGTGTATATGTTACTGATGACTGTAGTACCCAGGCAGTGTTAAGTAGGGTGTTTGTATGTTACAGATGACAGTAGTACCGGGCAGTGTTATGTAGGGTGTATGTATGTTACTGATGACTGTACTGCCGGGCAGTGTTATGTAGGGTGTATATATGTTACTTTTGACTGTAGTACCCGGGCAGTGTTATGTAGGGTGTATCTATGTTAGTAATGACTGTAGTATTCGGGCATTGTTTTGTAGGGTGTATGTATGTTACTGATGACTGTAGTGCCGGGCAGTGTTATGTAGGGTGTATGTATGTTACTGATGTCTGTAGTACCCGGGCAGTGTTATGTAGGGTGTATGTATTTTACAGGTGACTGTTGTACCGGGCAGTGTTATGTAGGGTGTGTGTATGTTACTGATGACTGTAGAACCGGGCAGTGTTATGTAGGGTGTATGTATGTTACTGATGACTGTAGTACCTGGCTGTGTTATGTAGGGTGTATGTATGTTACTGATGACTGTAGTACCGGGCAGTGTTATGTATGTTACTGATGACTCTAGTACCCGGGCAGTGTTATGTAGGGTGTATGTATGTTACAGATGACTGTAGTGCCTTGCTGTGTTATGTAGGGTGTATGTATGTTACAGATGACTGTAGTGCCGGGCAGTGTTATGTAGGGTGTATGTATGTTACAGATGACTGTAGTGCCGTGCTGTGTTATGTAGGGTGTATGTATGTTACAGATGACTGTAGTACCGTGCAGTGTTATGTAGGGTGTATGTATGTTACAGATGACTGTAGTGCCGGGCAGTGTTATGTAGGGTGTATGTATGTTACTGATGACTGTAGTACCCGAGTAGTGTTATGTAGGGTGTATGTATGTTACTGTTGACTGTAGTGCCGGGCAGTTTTATGTAGGGTGTATGTATGTTACTGATGACTGTAGTGCCGGGCAGTGTTTTGTAGGCTGTGTGTATGTTACTGATGACTGTAGTAGCGGAAAGTGTTATGTAGGGTGTGTGTATGTTACTGATGACTGTAGTACCTGGCAGTGTTATGTAGGGTGTATGTATGTTACTGATGACTGTAGTACCTGGCTGTGTTATGTAGGGTGTATGTATGTTACTGATGACTGTAGTACCGGGCAGTGTTATGTAGGGTGTATGTATGTTACTGATGACTGTAGTACCGGGCAGTGTTATGTAGGGTGTATGTATGTTACAGATGACTGTATTACCGGGCAGTGTTATGTAGGGTGTTTATATGTTATTGATGACTGTAGTACCCGGGCAGTGTTATGTAGGGTGTATGTATGTTAATGATGACTGTAGTACCGGGCAGTGTTATGTAGGGTGTATGTATGTTACTGATGACTGTAGTGCCGGGCAGTGTTATGTAGGGTGTATATATGTTACTGATGACTGTAGTGCCGGGCAGTGTTATGTAGGGTGTATGTATGTTACTGATGACTGTAGTACCCGGGCAGTGTTATGTAGGGTATATGTATGTTACTGATGACTGTAGTGTTGGGCAGTTTTATGTAGGGTGTATGTATGTTACTGATGACTGTAGTGCCGGGCAGTGTTATGTAGGGTGTGTGTATGTTACTGATGACTGTAGTACCGGGCAGTGTTATGTATGTTACTGAAGACTGTAGTACCCGGGCAGTGTTATGTAGGGTGTATGTATGTTACTGATGACTGTAGTACCTGGCTGTGTTATGTAGGGTGTATGTATGTTACTGATGACTGTAGTACCGGGCAGTGTTATGTAGGGTGTATGTATGTTACTGATGACTGTTGCACCGAGCAGTGTTATGTAGGGTGTATGTATGTTACTGATGACTGTAGTACCGGGCAGTGTTATGTAGGGTGTATGTATGTTACTGATGAATGTAGTGCCGTGCAGAGTTATGTAGGGTGTATGTATGTTACAGATGACTGTAGTATCGTGCAGTGTTATGTAGGGTGTATGTATGGTACTGATGACTGTAGTACCCGGGCAGTGTTATGTAGCGTGTATGTATGTTACTAATGACTGTAGTACCGGGCCGTGTTATGTAGGGTGTATGTATACTACAGATGACTGTAGTACCGGGCAGTGTTATGTAGGGTGTATGTATGTTACTGATGACTGTAGTGCCGGGCTATGTTATGTAGGGTGTATGTATGTTACTGATGACTGTAGTAAAGGGCAGTGGTATGTAGGGTGTATGTATGTTACTGATGACTGTAGTACCGGGCAGTGGTATGTAGGGTGTATGTATATTACAGATGACTGTAGTACCGGGCAGTGTTATGTAGGGTGTATGTATGTTACTGTTGACTGTAGTGACGGGCAGTGTTATGTAGGATGTATGTATGTTACTGATGACTGTAGTCCCCGGGCGGTGTTATGTAGGGTGTATGTATATTACAGATGATTGTAGTACCGGGCAGTGTTATGTAGGGTGTATGTATGTTACTGATGACTGTAGTACCCAGGCAGTGTTATGTAGGGTGTATGTATGTTACTGATGACTGTAGTACCCGGGCAGTGTTATGTAGGGTGTATGTATGTTACTGATGACTGTAGTACCGGGCAGTGGTATGTAGGGTGTATGTATATTACAGATGACTGTAGTACCGGGCAGTGTTATGTAGGGTGTATGTTTGTTACTGATGACTGTAGTGACGGGCAGTGTTATGTAGGGTGTATGTATGTTACTGATGACTGTAGTACCCGGGCGGTGTTATGTAGGGTGTATGTATATTACAGATGATTGTAGTACTGGGCAGTGTTATGTAGGGTGTATGTATGTTACTGATGACTTTAGTACCGGACAGTGTTATGTAGGGTGTATGTATGTTACTGATCACTGTAGTACCGGGCAGTGTTATGTAGGATGTATGTATATTACAGATGACTGTAGTACCGGGCAGTGTTATGTAGGGTGTATGTGTGTTACTGATGACTGTAGTACCGGGCAGTGTTATGTAGGGTGTATGTATGTTACTGATGACTGTAGTACCGGGCAGTGTTATGTAGGGTGTATGTATGTTACTGATGACTGTAGTACCGGGCAGTGTTATGTAGGGTGTATGTATGTTACTGATGACTGTAGTACCGGGCAGTGTTATGTAGGGTGTATGTATGTTACTGATGACTGTAGTTCCGGCAGTGTTATGTAAGGTGTATGTATGTTACTGATGGCTGTAGTGCCGGACAGTGTTATGTAGGGCGTTTGTATGTTGCTGATGACTGTAGTGCCGGACAGTGTTATGTAGGGTGTATGTATGTTGCTGATGACTGTAGTGCCGGGCAGTGTTATGTAGGGTGTATGTATATTACAGATGACTGTAGTACCGGGCAGTGTTATGTAGGGTGTATGTATATTACTGATGACTGTAGTACCTGGCAGTGTTATGTAGGGTGTATGTATGTTACTGATGACTGTAGTACCCGGGCAGTGTTATGTAGGGTGTGTGTATGTTACTGATTAATGTAGTACCCGGGCAGTGTTATGTAGGGTGTATATATGTTACTGATGACTGTAGTACCTGGCAGTGTTATGTAGGGTGTATGTATGTTACTGATGACTGTAGTACCGGGCATTGTTATGTAGGGTGTATGTATGTTACTGATGACTGTAGTGCCGGGCAGTGTTATGTAGGGTGTATGTATGTTACTGATGACTGTAGTACCGGGCAGTGTTATGTAGGGTGTATGTATGTTACTGATGACTGTAATACCTGGAAGTGTTATGTAGGGAGTATGTATGTTACTGATGACTGTAGTACCGGGCAGTGTTATGTAGGGTGTATGTATGTTACTGATGACTGTAGTGCCGGGCAGTGTTATGTAGGGTGTATGTATGTTACTGATGACTGTAGTGCCGGGCAGTGTTATGTAGGGTGTATGTATGTTACTGATGACTGTAGTGCCGGGCAGTGATATGTAGGGTGTATGTATGTTACTGATGACTGTAGTACCTGGCAGTGTTATGTAGGGTGTATGTATGTTACTGATGACTGTAGTACCGGGCAGTGTTATATAGGGTGTATGTATGTTACTGATGACTGTAGTGCCGGGCAGTGTTATGTAGGGTGTATGTATGTTACTGATGACTGTAGTACCGGGCAGTGTTATGTAGGGTGTATGTATGTTACTGATGACTGTAGTACCGGGCAGTGTTATGTAGGGTGTATGTATGTTACTGATGACTCTAGTGCCGGGCAGTGTTATGTAGGGTGTATGTATGTTACTGATGAGTGTAGTACCCGGGCAGTGTTATGTAGGGTGTATGTATGTTACTGATGACTGTAGTACCGGGCAGTGTTATGTAGGGTGTATGTATGTTACTGATGACTCTAGTGCCGGGCAGTGTTATGTAGGGTGTATGTATGTTACTGATGAGTGTAGTACCCGGGCAGTGTTATGTAGGGTGTATGTATGTTACTGATGAATGTAGTACCCGGGCAGTGTTATGTAGGGTGTATATATGTTACTGGTGACTGTGGTGCCGGGCAGTGTTATGTAGGCTGTATGTGTGTTACTGGTGACTGTAGTACCGGGCAGTGTTATGTAGGGTATATGTATGTTACTGATGACTGTAGTACCGGGCAGTGTTATGTAGGGTGTATCTATGTTACTGATGACTGTAGTGCCGGGCAGTGTTATGTAGGGTGTATGTATGTTACTGATGACTCTAGTGCCGGGCAGTGTTATGTAGGGTTTATGTATGTTACTGATGACTGTAGTACTGGGCACTGGTATGTAGGGTGTATGTATATTACAGATGACTGTAGTACCGGGCAGTGTTATGTAGGGTGTATGTATGTTACTGATGACTGTAGTACCCGGGCAGTGTTATGTAGGGTGTATGTATGTTACTGATGACTGTAGTACCGGGCAGTGGTATGTAGGGTGTATGTATGTTACTGATGACTGTAGTACCGGGCAGTGTTATGTAGGATGTATGTATATTACAGATGACTGTAGTACCGGGCAGTGTTATGTAGGGTGTATGTGTGTTACTGATGACTGTAGTACCGGGCAGTGTTATGTAGGGTGTATGTATGTTACTGATGACTGTAGTACCGGGCAGTGTTATGTAGGGTGTATGTATGTTACTGATGACTGTAGTACCGGGCAGTGTTATGTAGGGTGTATGTATGTTACTGATGACTGTAGTACCGGGCAGTGTTATGTAGGGTGTATGTATGTATGTTACTGATGACTGTAGTTCCGGGCAGTGTTATGTAAGGTGTATGTATGTTACTGATGGCTGTAGTGCCGGACAGTGTTATGTAGGGTGTTTGTATGTTGCTGATGACTGTAGTACCGGACAGTGTTATGTAGGGTGTATGTATGTTGCTGATGACTGTAGTGCCGGGCAGTGTTATGTAGGGTGTATGTATATTACAGATGACTGTAGTACCGGGCAGTGTTATGTAGGGTGTATGTATGTTACTGATGACTGTAGTACCGGGCAGTGTTATGTAGGGTGTATGTATATTACTGATGACTGTAGTACCCGGGCAGTGTTATGTAGGGTGTATGTATATTACTGATGACTGTAGTACCTGGCAGTGTTATGTAGGGTGTATGTATGTTACTGATGACTGTAGTACCTGGCAGTGTTATGTAGGGTGTATGTATGTTACTGATGACTGTAGTACCCGGGCAGTGTTATGTAGGGTGTATGTATGTTACTGATGAATGTAGTACCCGGGCAGTGTTATGTAGGGTGTATGTATATTACTGATGACTGTAGTACCTGGCAGTGTTATGTAGGGTGTATGTATGTTACTGATGACTGTAGTACCCGGGCAGTGTTATGTAGGGTGTATGTATGTTACTGATGAATGTAGTACCCGGGCAGTGTTATGTAGGGTGTATGTATGTTACTGATGACTGTACTACCCGGGCAGTGTTATGTAGGGTGTATGTATGTTACTGATTAATGTAGTACCCGGGCAGTGTTATGTAGGGTGTATGTATGTTACTGATGACTGTAGTACCTGGCAGTGTTATGTAGGGTGTATGTATGTTACTGATGACTCTAGTGCCGGGCAGTGTTATGTAGGGTGTATGTATGTTACTGATGAGTGTAGTACCCGGGCAGTGTTATGTAGGGTGTATGTATGTTACTGATGACTGTAGTACTGGGCAGTGTTATGTAGGGTGTATGTATGTTACTGATGACTGTAGTGCCGGGCAGTGTTATGTAGGGTGTATGTATGTTACTGATGACTGTAGTGCCGGGCAGTGCTATATAGGGTGTATGTATGTTACTGATGACTGTAGCACTCGGGCAGTGTTATGTAGGGTGTATGTATGTTACTGATGACTGTAGTGCCGGGCAGTGTTATGTAGGGTGTATGTATGTTACTGATGACTGTAGTGCCGGGCAGTGTTATGTAGGGTGTATGTATGTTACTGATGACTGTAGTGCCGGGCAGTGTTATGTAGGGTGTATGTATGTTACTGATGACTGTAGTACCTGGCAGTGTTATGTAGGGTGTATGTATGTTACTGATGACTGTAGTACCGGGCAGTGTTATGTAGGGTGTATGTATGTTGCTGATGACTGTAGTGCCGGGCAGTGTTATGTAGGGTGTATGTATATTACAGATGACTGTAGTACCGGGCAGTGTTATGTAGGGTGTATGTATATTACTGATGACTGTAGTACCTGGCAGTGTTATGTAGGGTGTATGTATGTTACTGATGACTGTAGTACCCGGGCAGTGTTATGTAGGGTGTATGTATGTTACTGATGAATGTAGTACCCGGGCAGTGTTATGTAGGGTGTATGTATGTTACTGATGACTGTACTACCCGGGCAGTGTTATGTAGGGTGTATGTATGTTACTGATTAATGTAGTACCCGGCAGTGTTTTGTAGGGTGTATGTATGTTACTGATGACTGTAGTACCTGGCAGTGTTATGTAGGGTGTATGTATGTTACTGATGACTGTAGTACCGGGCAGTGTTATGTAGGGTGTATGTTTGTTACTGATGACTGTAGTGCCGGGCAGTTTTATGTAGGGTGTATGTATGTTACTGATGACTGTAGTACCTGGCAGTGTTATGTAGGGTGTATGTATGTTACTGATGACTGTAGTACCGGGCAGTGTTATGTAGGGTGTATGTATGTTACTGATGACTGTAGTGCCCGGCAGTGTTATGTAGGGTGTATGTATGTTACTGATGACTGTAGTACCGGGCAGTGTTATGTAGGGTGTATGTATGTTACTGATGACTGTAGTACCGGGCAGTGTTATGTAGGGTGTATCTATGTTACTGATGACTGTAGTACCGGGCAGTGTTATGTAGGGTGTATGTATGTTACTGATGACTGTAGTACCGGGCAGTGTTATGTAGGGTGTATGTATGTTACTGATGACTGTAGTGCCGGGCAGTGTTATGTAGGGTGCATGTATGTTACTGATGACTGTAGTGCCGGGCAGTGTTATGTAGGGTGTATGTATGTTACTGATGACTGTAGTGCCGGGCAGTGTTATGTAGGGTGTATGTATGTTACTGATGACTGTAGTGCCGGGCAGTGTTATGTAGGGTGTATGTATGTTACTGATGACTGTAGCACTCGGGCAGTGTTATGTAGGGTGTATGTATGTTACTGATGACTGTAGTGCCGGGCAGTGTTATGTAGGGTGTATGTATGTTACTGATGACTGTAGTGCCGGGCAGTGTTATGTAGGATGTATGTATGTTACTGATGACTGTAGTGCCGGGCAGTGTTATGTAGGGTGTATGTATGTTACTGATGACTGTAGTACCTGGCAGTGTTATGTAGGGTGTATGTATGTTACTGATGACTGTAGTACCGGGCAGTGTTATGTAGGGTGTATGTATGTTACTGATGACTGTAGTGCCGGGCAGTGTTATGTAGGGTGTATGTATGTTACTGATGACTGTAGTACCGGGCAGTGTTATGTAGGGTGTATGTATGTTACTGATGACTGTAGTACCGGGCAGTGTTATGTAGGGTGTATGTATGTTACTGATGACTCTAGTGCCGGGCAGTGTTATGTAGGGTGTATGTATGTTACTGATGAGTGTAGTACCCGGGCAGTGTTATGTAGGGTGTATGTATGTTACTGATGACTGTAGTACTGGGCAGTGTTATGTAGGGTGTATGTATGTTACTGATGACTGTAGTGCCGGGCAGTGTTATGTAGGGTGTATGTATGTTACTGATGAGTGTAGTACCCGGGCAGTGTTATGTAGGGTGTATGTATGTTACTGATGAATGTAGTACCCGGGCAGTGTTATGTAGGGTGTATGTATGTTACTGATGACTCTAGTGCCGGGCAGTGTTATGTAGGGTGTATGTATGTTACTGATGACTGTAGTACTCGGGCAGTGTTATGTAGGGTGTATGTATGTTACTGATGAATGTAGTACTGGGCAGTGTTATGTAGGGTGTATGTATGTTACTGATGACTGTAGTACCGGGCAATGTTATGTAGGGTGTATGTATGTTACTGATGAATGTAGTACCCGGGCAGTGTTATGTAGGGTGTATGTATGTTACTGATGACTCTAGTGCCGGGCAGTGTTATGTAGGGTGTATGTATGTTACTGATGAGTGTAGTACCCGGGCAGTGTTATGTAGGGTGTATGTATGTTACTGATGACTCTAGTGCCGGGCAGTGTTATGTAGGGTGTATGTATGTTACTGATGAATGTAGTACCCGGGCAGTGTTATGTAGGGTGTATGTATGTTACTGATGACTCTAGTGCCGGGCAGTGTTATGTAGGGTGTATGTATGTTACTGATGACTGTAGTACTCGGGCAGTGTTATGTAGGGTGTATGTATGTTACTGATGAATGTAGTACCCGGGCAGTGTTATGTAGGGTGTATGTATGTTACTGATGACTCTAGTGCCGGGCAGTGTTATGTAGGGTGTATGTATGTTACTGATGAATGTAGTACCCGGGCAGTGTTATGTAGGGTGTATGTATGTTACTGATGAATGTAGTACCGGGCAGTGTTATGTAGGGTGTATGTATGTTACTGATGACTGTAGTACTCGGGCAGTGTTATGTAGGGTGTATGTATGTTACTGATGACTGTAGTACTCGGGCAGTGTTATGTAGGGTGTATGTATGTTACTGATGACTGTAGTACTCGGGCAGTGTTATGTAGGGTGTATGTATGTTACTGATGACTGTAGTGCCGGGCAGTGTTATGTAGGGAGTATGTATGTTACTGGTGACTCTAGTGCCGGGCAGTGTTATGTAGGGTGTATGTATGTTACTGATGACTCTAGTGCCGGGCAGTGTTATGTAGGGTGTATGTATGTTACTGATGAATGTAGTACCCGGGCAGTGTTATGTAGGGTGTATGTATGTTACTGATGAATGTAGTACCGGGCAGTGTTATGTAGGGTGTATGTATGTTACTGATGACTGTAGTACTCGGGCAGTGTTATGTAGGGTGTATGTATGTTACTGATGAATGTAGTACCGGGCAGTGTTATGTAGGGTGTATGTATGTTACTGATGACTGTAGTACCGGGCAGTGTTATGTAGGGTGTATGTATGTTACTGATGACTCTAGTGCCGGGCAGTGTTATGTAGGGTGTATGTATGTTACTGATGAATGTAGTACCGGGCAGTGTTATGTAGGGTGTATGTATGTTACTGATGACTGTAGTACCGGGCAGTGTTATGTAGGGTGTATGTATGTTACTGATGAATGTAGTACCGGGCAGTGTTATGTAGGGTGTATGTATGTTACTGATGACTATAGTACTCGGGCAGTGTTATGTAGGGTGTATGTATGTTACTGATGAATGTAGTACCGGGCAGTGTTATGTAGGGTGTATGTATGTTACTGATGACTGTAGTACCGGGCAGTGTTATGTAGGGTGTATGTATGTTACTGATGACTGTAGTCCTCGGGCAGTGTTATGTAGGGTGTATGTATGTTACTGATGAATGTAGTACCGGGCAGTGTTATGTAGGGTGTATGTATGTTACTGATGAATGTAGTACCGGGCAGTGTTATGTAGGGTGTATGTATGTTACTGATGAATGTAGTACCGGGCAGTGTTATGTAGGGTGTATGTATGTTACTGATGAATGTAGTACCGGGCAGTGTTATGTAGGGTGTATGTATGTTACTGATGACTGTAGTACTCGGGCAGTGTTATGTAGGGTGTATGTATGTTACTGATGAATGTAGTACCGGGCAGTGTTATGTAGGGTGTATGTATGTTACTGATGACTGTAGTACCGGGCAGTGTTATGTAGGGTGTATGTATGTTACTGATGACTGTAGTACCGGGCAGTGTTATGTAGGGTGTATGTATGTTACTGATGAATGTAGTACCGGGCAGTGTTATGTAGGGTGTATGTATGTTACTGATGAATGTAGTACCCGGGCAGTGTTATGTAGGGTGTATGTATGTTACTGATGACTGTAGTGCCGGGCAGTGTTATGTAGGGTGTATGTATGTTACTGATGAATGTAGTGCCGGGCAGTGTTATGTATGAGAGCAGAATCCTGATCACTGTATAATATTCTGCAATGAGAATTAAACATTGCTGATTTCTAAGTGAGCAGCAATATTTCAGTGTGTGTGTGGGTCCAAAGATACTGGTAGCACTGCAGATGATTACATATTAATAATATTATTATTATTATTTATTATTATAGCGCCATTTATTCCATGGTGCTTAACATGTGAAAAGGGGTATACATAGCAAAAAAACAAAACAATTACAATAATTTTGAGTGAAAATGAGTCATCTTCTGGTCCAGGAGGAGAGGACCCGGCCTGCGATGGCTCACCATCTACATACTCTTGATATGTGGAGTGCTTGCTGTATTGTACAGTATGTGCTGTGCTTTACTATTTTCTTAAATTTCTCATGGTCTATAATTTATCTGTATTTGTATGTATTAGTTTATCCTGTATGTATGTGTTGATGTGTGTAATCTTTGATTGCTGTACACCAGGGGTGGGGAACCTCAGACCCGTGGGCCACTTGTGGCCCTTGTCGCACTTTTATCCGGCTCCCAGGAATGTGCCCGCAGCGTTTGGGCCATCAGCTGTATTTTGACTGCCGCCAGCCCTTTAATTTCTTCTTGCTTTGTGATCACAGATAGTGTACACTGCTGAACGCCGAGGTGCGTTCCAGGAAAGATTACATCCGGACACCAACGCCAGCGTCAGGACGTACTTTGTAGGCAGTTAGTGCGTGATATGTACGGCCCCCGAAGGATGGTATAAATAGCCCTTGTCAGAAAAAAGGTTCCCCACTCCTGGTGAAAGCAAGGTACAGATGAGGAAGGGGAGAACATTTCTTGTTATGGCTTGGTAGATTCACCATCTTTTGGGTTGTTGCTGTGACCACATTTATGATCCGTAACAGTTTCATTATTTCAGGAGGTACAATACAAAGGTGAGACGCACACCCAGCTATATGCAAGACACCATGGATATTCTCTACAAATTGTCAGCCCTGAGCCCACTTCCGGAGGACACAATACTAGCCACCATGGATGTAGAGTCTCTCTACTCCAACATTCCTCATGAGGATGGGATTGCAGCATGCAAACATTTCCTACAAAAAACAATCTGGCCACAGAACCAACTCTGCAATTCATCAGGTTTGTGCTCAATCATAATTATTTCTCCTTTGGGAACAATTTATACCAACAATGTATGGGCAGCGCCATGGGAAGCAAGATGTCCCCACAATATGCTAACCTATTTATGGCTAAACTAGTGGAGGAGTTTTTGTCATCTTGCTCTCTTAAACCTCTAGCATACTACCGCTGCATTGATAATCTGCTAATAATCTGAACAGGCTCAAAAGATGATCTGCTCACCTTCCACAATAACTTCCACAGGTTCCACCCAGCCATCAAGCTCACCCTCAACTTCTCTAAATCCCAAATACATTTTCTGGACACGACCATATACATCAAAGACCACACCATACAAACATCGATTTACCATAAGCCCACAGGATGTCCGGCATATCTTAAATGGAACAGCTTTCATCCAAGACAGACAAAAAAATCCATCATCTACAGTCAAGCTCTGAGGTACATTGGAATCTGTTCAGACAGCAAGGACAGAAAACTGCAGCTACTATCACTGAGGAATACATTCCTACAACAAGGATCCCATCCACTGGTAATAGATGAACAGATCCACAGAGCTACAAGGATACCAAGAAGCAGACTCCTGGATTATAGACAGAGGGAGGACAACAACAGGGCACCTCTTGTGGTCACATATAACCCCCACATGAACATCCTAAGAAAATTGGTGCTGATCTCCAACCCATATTCCACAGAGACCACAAACTGAAAGAAATATTCCCAGAACTACCACTTCTCTCCTACAAACAGCCCCCTAACTTGAGGACTCTCGTTGTCAGAAGTGTCCTCTCATTCCCATGTAAAAACAAAAAATGCAAAACTTGTACCCACATATTACTATCAAATACAGTCTGCATACCTAACATAAATCAGGACTACAAAATCATGAATGCCTTTTCATGTACATCCTCCAATGTGGTGACATGATACAAGGTACAAGGTGCCCGGAAGGAGTTTATATTGGAGAAACTATGCAAAGGCTGCAAACGAGAATGAATTTACACAGACACACAATTAAGAATGAACTGGATACACCTGTGGGAAAACATTTCTCTGGCCGGGGACACTGTATGAAGGATCTAAAAGTTTTAATACTAAAAGGTCACTTCAAGGGCAACAGAGAGAGAACAATTTGGGAATTCAAATTGATAAGGACATTCAATTCACTGACAACAGGACTAAATATAACACCTGGGTTTATGACTCACTACATGGACACATTCACACCTCCAGATAATTAACCATTCCCAAGGCCTCTCATTTTGCAACAAAAAAAACTAATTTGATCTCCCTGACTTATCTGTAGGAGGTATCACAACTTACACCTCATGAACAAATGTCTTGTTGTAACATCTCTCAAATGCTGTGCCTTTTGTCTTATGAATTCATGTGTAATTTTGCCTGATGAAGGAGCCTCTGTGCTCTGAAAGCTTGCATATATATATATTTTTTTTTATTTTTTTTCTGGTTAGCCAATAAAGGTATCACTCCGAGAATACTTTTGTCATTTGTGGCACAAAAGTCTTTACATCGATTATTTCAGCAGGATTGACACACCTAGAGGCTGTGGCTTCATTCGGCTTTCTCGTGATTTCTGTATAAATCCAAAGTTAGCTCTGCACATAGAGAAGTGCTGCAGCGTTTCAGGTAACATACACTTTGGTATCTTACAAAGAAGCACCAAAAACTAAATCTATACAGCGTTGTAATCAAACATCCACAAAAACACATCCAGATGTAGCCGGTGTATGAAGGTCTCTACACCCTTATAAAACATGATGTGGATGCAATGTCCCCTTATTCATCATTATTTCTGTTCTTTTTTTTCTTGAGTAAAAATGGTTCTAAAAAGGGACTTATGTTTGCGCCTGAGTCATTGTTTATTTGCGCTTTTTCAAAGAAATTCATCTCTTTTTGTGTGACAATGTGGACGTGGTTTTCCCTTTACAGATGTTTTAGCCTAGTTTACCATTTGGGACTTTTAGAAATGTCACATTTTAAGGCTATTATAACACAACCCAAGATGCGGGTGATCCAAGGGTTAACTAAGAGATATATACAGAATCCGTCCTTTCCTCAACCCCCAATCTACTAAACTGCTTGTGCATGCCCTTATCATCTCCCGTCTCGACTACTGCAACATCCTCCTCTGTGGCCTACCTGCTAGCTCTCTCGCACCCCTCCAGTCCATCCTTGACTCTGCTGCGCGACTAGTTCATCTCTCTCCTCGCTACTCCTCCTCTACTCCCCTCTGCAAATCCATTCACTGGCTCCCAATTGCCCAGCGTATCCAGTTCAAGCTACTAACACTGACCTACAAAGCCATCCACAACCTCTCTCCACCGTACATCTCTGAACTAATCTCCCGATATATTTCCTTACGTAATCTCCGTATCTTAGGGTTTCAGTCAGGCCCAGCTCCAGGTTTTTGTGGGCCCTGGGCGAAAGAGTCTCAGTGGGCCCCTTTAACACATACGATTCATGATGCTCAGATACCGCAGAGAAATATAGGTATAGTACAAGGCCGAAGATTTCACTTCTTACATTACATGCAGGATGTCACCCCCCCCCCCCATATAATGCCCCATGCTTCCATAAATAAAAAAAAAAAAAAAATACTCACCTCACTCCTCCTCACCTGCTGTCGCTGCTCAGGTCCGGACTCCAGCGTCGCCGGCGTCTTCCCGCTCTGCGTTGCCTGTGACTGCTCAGGGGAGGGTGCGGTGGAAAGACGTCACCGCACCCTCTGTCCTGGGACGTCACAGGGAGCGCACAGCAGTAAAACACCGGATCTGCAGAGGCACGGGGAGAGGTAAGTATCCGGCTGCCGGGGCCCTGAGCAAGCGGGGGAGAAGGGCGGGCGCAGGCATTGCTCTCCTCTGCCCATAGCTCGGCGGGGTGCCCGACCGCAAGTGGGGCCTCCGCCTGCTCAGGGCCCCAGCACTTTCCCGGGTGCGACGGCCTCTGACGCCGGCCCTGGTTTCAATGGCCCATTTGATGGCCAGGCACTCCTTCTCTACGATGGCATAGTTCTTTTCACAGGAGGAGAGTTTCCTACTCAGGAATAGGACTGGATGTTCGTCCACATCTATTTCCTGGAACAACATGGCTCCCAAACCGATCTCGGAGGCGTCTGTCTGAACAACAAACTCCTTAGTGAAGTCAGGTGCTACTAAGACTGGCTGCATACATAAGGCGAGCTTCAACTCCTGGAATGCCATCTCCGCTTCAGGGGACCACTTGGCCATTAATGTCTTCGTGCCCTTAAGAAGATCAGTCAGGGGGGCGGCTATCATGGTGAAATTTTGGATAAAATGATAATACCCCACAATTCCCAGAAACGCATGAATTTGCTTCTTGGAGTTTGGTTGTGGGCAGTTTTGGATAGCCTCCACCTTCTTTACTTGCGGCTTTATTTCGCTCCTTCCGACAACGTAGCCCAAGTATTTTGCTTCTTCCTTCCCGATGACGCACTTCTTTGGGTTTATTGTAAACCCTGCTTTCCTTAGTGCATCCAGTACCGCCTGGACCTTCTGTAAGTGACTTCCCCAATCCGGGCTGAAGATTACGATGTCATCCAGGTAGGCTGCAGCATACTTTTTATGAGAGTCTAGTATCCGATCCATGGCCCTCTGGAAGGTAGCTGGTGCTCCCTACAGACCGAACGGCATCCTGGTGTACTGGAAGCACCCGTCAGGAGTAGAGAAGGCCGCCTTCTCCTTGGCACTTGGGGACAAGAGAATCTGCCAGTACCCTTTCGTTAGGTCCAGGGTGGTGATATATCTGTCTGACCCTAGCCTCTCAATAAGCTAATTGACGCGGGGCATCAGATACGCGTCAAATTTTGACACCTCATTCAGCTTTCGATAGTCATTATAGAACCGCCACTCTCCATCCGGCTTAGGCACCAGGACAATGGGGCTGGAACAGACGCTTTTTGACTCCTCGATGCCCTGGCTCAACATTCTCTTCACCTCTTTAGAGATCACCTCACGGCAGGCTTCCAGAATCCGATACGGCCTTTGATTCACCCTCACATGCGGCTTTGTCAATATTTCGTGTTCGACCACCCGCGTACAACCTGGCAGCTCTGAAAACCGGTCCCGATTCCGCTGGAGCAGCTCTCGGCAGTGTTGCTTCTGGGCCGGTGACAGTGTCTCTGCCACTGTGACATCCTCTATACGAGCTTCAGGTTGGGCCCCCAGGCACGTAGCTACCACCAGCTCCCTGTCTCATCAAGGTTTGAGCAGGTTAACGTGGTATACCTGATACGGCTTCCTTCTTCCTGCTTGGTGGACCTCGTAGTTGACGTCACTCAACTTTTCGACCACCTCATATGGCCCTTGCCACTTAGCCAGGAATTTACTTTCTACCGTAGGGATCAACACCAATACCCGGTCTCCAGGACTAAACTGCCTTAGTCTCGCTGACCGATTGTAGACCCTTGCCTGGGCCTCTTGGGCTTGAAGGGGGCTCTCTCTTACAATCGGCATCACCCTCGCAATCCGGTCTTGCATCTGGGCCACATGGTCGATGACCCTCCGGTGGGGTGTTACCTCGGCTTCCCAGGTCTCCTTCGCAACGTCCAGCAGTCCTTGAGGGTGCCGTTCATAAAGCAGCTCGAAGGGTGAGAACCCCGTAGAGGCCTGGGGAACTTCCCTAACGGAGAATAGCAGGTAGGGGAGTAAGCAATCCCAGTCTCGACCATCCTTCTCCACGACCTTTTTAAGCATGGCCTTCAGGGTTTTATTGAACCTCTCCACCAGGCCGTCCGTCTGTGGATGGTACACGGACGTCCTGAGTTGTGTAATCTGGAGAGCCTTACACAACTCTCTCATCACCTTCAACATGAAAGGAGTTCCTTGGTCTGTCAGGATGTCCTTTGGCAGGCCCGTCCGGGAGAAGATATGTACCAGCTCTCGGGCTATACTCCTGGCAGAGGAGTTTCTCAATTTTACTGCCTCGGGGTACCATGTTGCATCATCAAGCACTACTAGGATGTATTGGTGACCCCTGGCAAACTTATCTAAGGGCCCTACCAGGTCTATAGCAATGCGGTCAAACGGAACCTCTATAATGGGCAATGGGACCAGGGGACTACGGAAGTGGGACACGGGAGCAGTTAGCTGGCACGTAGGACAGGACCGACAATAATTGACCACCTCCTGGTGTAACCCAGGCCAGTAAAATCTTTGAAGGACCCGCTCTTGGGTTTTGTCTATGCCCAGATTCCCCCCCCCCCCAAGACATGAGAATGAGCTAAGTCTAGCATCCTACGCCTGTAGGGTCCTTGTACCAGCAGCTGCTCTAACACTTCCCTCTCTGTTTAGTGACCTGATAAAGCAAATCCTCATTGACTGAAAAATAAGGAAACCTGGTGTCGGCCCCCGGCTCCTGGGCAACCCCATTATCACCGTCACATTGTCCCGTGCCACTTTCAAAGTAAGATCCTGCATTTGTGCAGTACCAAAATTCCCCCCAGAAACGCCCAGTTCAGGAATCTCATCCTCATGGGTCCCTGTCTCGTCCTCGTCACCAGCAAGGACACAGAGGGAACTTCTCCTCCTCTGGCTGTAATGGGGATTCTTCGTGGACTAACCAGTTCTTGTCTGAGCAAGTGGGTACCCTCGCCTTTCCCCACATGTCCCAGAACAGCCGGAAGTCCCACCCGATTATAACTGGGTGTAACAAGTCTCTGACTACCCCGACCTCATGGGACTCAGTCACTTGGGTGACTGGGTAGTCCTTGGCGTCTCCATGGATACAGCGGAAGCCCACGTGTTTACCAGGGATCAACTGTTGAGGAAGTGTGGCCCTTACCAGAGTCACCAAACTCCCCGTGTCTAAAAGTCCCGACACCAGTACTCCATTTATGGTCACTGGACATGACTGTGGCCCCTCACCGGTCAAATAGTCCACACTGCAGACAGGGTATGCGTAGTATGAACAGCGCCTCCCAATGCTGCAATCCATCTGCTCAGAGGTCATAGGACAATGGGCAGCTACGTGTCCAGGCCTGCGGCACCTCCAGAAGATCAAGTCTTTCCCAGCGGCTTTCTGTAGACCCTCAGGGACCCTTTGGGACCTCGGACTCCCTACAGTGGCTCTAACACCCCTGTTTTGGGGCTCGGGCTCCCTCTGAGTTCCCCAGTATGTGGATGCAGCACCACCCAGCTTCCTTAGGGACCTCTCGACCACCGGGTATCTCTCTACGAGGCCGACCAAGTCATCCGCATATCAGGGGTCTCCCTGGGAAACCCAGATCTGCACGGGCCTAGGGAGGGAATGAACAAATCTGTCCATCACGACCCATTCTACCATCTGGGCCGGGGTGGAGGACTTTGGCTGCAACCATTTCTGCACAAGATGGAGGAGATCAAACATTTGCAAACGAGGGGGTTTATCACCGCAATATGCCCCGTGGTGGACCCTTTGGGCATTGACTGACATAGTCACTCCAGCACGTGCCAGTATCTCAGTTTTAAGTTTAGTATACTCCTGGGTATCCTGCAAGGCCAGGTCGCAATAAGCCTTTTGGGGCTCACCAGTTAAATAGGGGGCCAGTATCTCAGACCACTGCTCCGGCGGTAGCTTCTCCCACTCTGCCAACCGCTCAAACACAGTCAAAAATGCCTCTGTTAGAACCCTCCTGTTTGTGTTTTCCATCTTGGGTTTTGCGGTCACGTGACCATCTGCCTTTATATTCCAGCTCCGCCCTTTTGGCTGTGCTGGACTTCAGTGTTTGACTGTTTCTCTAGCCAGGTGCTTCGGTGCCTTTCTCTGTCAGTTCGCTTGGTCCTTCTGGGACCTCTAGTACCTTTTTGTCAGTTTGTCTTTTTGTGTTCTGCAGAATCTTCTCTGTTTAGGAGGTGTCCCATTTTTGTCCCAGTCCTTAGTTCTTTTAGGGACCCCTCCCCTTATGCTATAGGTCTTCGTTCAGACTAGCCGAGGACTAAGGCGGGTCTGTTCGCTAGGAACAGTCAGCCCGCTACATCGTAGGGATTCAGCTTAGTCTTACTGTAGGGACAGCTTTCCCCTATCTTTCCTTAGTACTGGTTGCAGATCATAACAGCCTCCACATCATCTCCAGGGGTCCTTTTTTGCATGGCTCGCCTTACTGCTTTCCGGACGCTCGAGTCATCACCTGGAGTTGGGGGAGGGGCTGTCGGCCTTCCCCGAACCACCTCAGCGATCAATTCCATCTGCTGCCGCTGTTGTCTGAGCTGGTCCTGTTGATGCTGCTGGTGTTGGTGGATCTGCTACAATAGTAGCTTGCTTGTCTCCTGCTGACCAGGTCCTCCATACTGTCAGTCTTCGTTTCCTGGCTTATGGCCGCCTTTACCCAGGACATGCGATTTGTCCTCAGCCATTACACGTGCCTCCTGGGGATCTTGCCCGCATTCTCCACCACCTGTGGTAGATCGCTCACTCAGCTGCACCCGGAGGTAGACACAGGTACACTGTCTCTTTAAACCTTCTGGTTGGTTTATTAAAAAATGAGCATAAACCAACACTGAGTCCACAAAAGAAAAACACAGCCTGCTGGGCAAACAGGAAGCACAAAACAAAATGGTAACACAAAAAGCACAGTCTTTGTGGAGGCAGGGATCCGCCTGCTCAGAGTGCAGATACTCTGTGTGGTTCAGGTTAGCTCCACATAAACAGATCTGGAGTTCCTCACTCCAGACCTACTGAATGCTGAATGCCTCAGCTGGACAAGTATTTAAACCTCCCCCCAGACCAAATCCTGGGGAGGAGATATGGAGAACAACCTCCCACCCACTCTATGGTTGTTCTCATAAAAACACGCCCTTCGGATATGGAGACTTAACCCCTCCTTGCACATAACATGCTGGAGGAAACGTAACAGTTTCTATTCACTGATGCCCATAGCCTCAGGGAAACATATCTCCCCTCCACCACTTTACCAGTGACTTTGTCACAAATGGTAAAGCAGGAATACATAACCACTCTCCTCCAGCTGTTCTGCGCCAGAGGCTGAGCTGAAGGCGCTCGCTGCAACGTACAATCTGGGAAAAGGTAAAGAGATTCATGTATTTTCGGACTCGAGATATGTTTTAAAGTGTCGCACATCACCTTGGCGCCACTTGGCGGAGCCGTAATTTTCTGGCCTATGCTGGCAAACCTATGAAGCGGTAGAGCAGCTACTCACAGCACTCACCCTTCCCCAAAGGGCAGTTATCGGCGCACACACAGAACAAACTCCCCTTGCAGTAGGGATTGCCTTGGCCGACCATGCGGCTATGGAAGCAGCACCACTACCTCTGACTGGAATACTGGCCATAGCAGACATGGCCCCGCTAGGGGACTCAGTGACCGAAAGTGCGGTAAGCCCCCTTTTAACAGAGGAGACTGTCATCGCACCGGCCCCAGTGGCCGTTGATAGTGAACGACTGCACATTTTTCCGACCCAGGCTCCCCACACAAACAGAACGCATGGGCCAAAGCGGGTGCTGTACGGTCAGAGTCGGGTATGGCAGGTAAACACCAGGATTTGCCTCCCATTCTGCCTGTTCCCCATGATGGCTGCCCTAGCACATTTTCCTGGTGCAAAGCTCAAAGGGTGTTGTGTGCAGTGGTGCTACAAAACGGGTGAGCCCCAGGGTTCCCGAATGCGGCTACACAGTATGTCTCGTTTGTGCGAAACATAACCCCGGTAGACCTATTTGAATCCCACAGAAACGCACACCAAGACCAGATTACCTGTTTCAGAGACTGCAGGAGGACTACATCCAGCTACCTAAGGTGGGTACTTATGAATACGTCCAGGTATGCATCGATCTCTTCCCTTGGTTGCCTGAAGCTTGGGCCGTGACCAAAGTTAACACAAAAGGAAAATATAAGTGAGGTGGTCTGCAGATATGGGGTACCTGAAACCATAGAGGGTGACAGAGGCACACATTTCACTGGAGAACTGAAGAAACAGATCATGGCTACTCTGGGGATAGGAGAGGCTTTCCATGTTCCCCATCACTCACAAAGTAGTGGGAAGGTGGAACGCCTTAATGGTACTCTGAAATTAAAAATCCAGAAGTGCATGGAGGAAACACACTTGTCCTGGGTAGATTGCTTGCCCTTTGCATAGTATTCAGTGAGGACAGCCCCAAGGGGTAGAGAGAAGCTGTCCCCATATGAAATACTGTTTGGTGGTGTCACTAAGACAGGGTTGTATTTCCCACACTAATAACCGTGTTTTTTCCTCCATCCCAGACTCCAGCTGCTTAAGCAGCGCACACATATTGGTACCAGGAGACTGGGTCGGGGTCAAGAGACATATGAGGAGACCACTGGAACCCAGATACAGTGAGCCATTTCAAGTAGTACGTCCGCGGTCACATGTCAAACTCCAAGGCAAAGACAATTGGATCCACGCCAACCACTAAAAAAAGGTCCTGATCCCCGGCAGCAGCAAAGATGATGACCCTGCCCTCTTTGGACTATGCTGATGGCAATTGAATCCCTTGCCCTAACTCTCCATGATGTACTGAAAGAGGACTGGGACAACAAACTGATAAGTATCACCAAGTCCTGCAGTGAGACATGAACTCTAAAGACGTTCCTAAAAGCTGCTGGATATGCACCCATAGCCCAATATCCTCTAATACCATGTCATATTTCGCTGTGCCCCCAACCACATATGAGGCTTTTTGATTCTCCACATTACGATGGAGGAAACCTCATTAGCCGCCATGTGGTTCCAGTCCAGATTGTGGAATGGGTGGAGAGTCCATGGTTACTGATAAATCTTACAGGTAGCTTAAAATGTTGATATGAACCAGACCTAGTATAAGGTGAATTCATAACACACAGGGCTAAGAAGTTTCCAGTAGGTAAAATTCCAGTAAAATAACTTAAGATGAGGCTGCGATGCCCACACTCTGAGGACTAGGAAAATTCAGGTAAATAACCATGGAAATTTGGACAATAGCGAGTTGTGGTTTACAGATTCTGCCCAGACTTGTGAACAACTTGACCCATTTAGGAAGGAATGAGGTTGGTTTCCAAAACAAGCGAACTTGGTTATGGTTATGCCAAACCTCCGATGTAAGGACTTCTGACTTATATACATGGTCTTGGGATACCCACTGACATCATACCCTGCATACTGCCTAAGGATTTATATCTAGTATGTGGTCACCAGGCTTTTAAATGGCTTCCCCCCGGGTGCAGAAGGAACCTACACCTTAGCACACCTTACGCCTGCAACCTTCATACTTCTGCATGGTGACCTAGATATAAATGCTGTCACCAAACATTCCCTATATAAACGAGCTGCAGACAATCGCCTCAGACCGAATGGTAGAGCTCATATAGTGGAAATGGGGATAGGGAATACGAGTATATGCATTTACCCTTTCATTACATAGATGTTGGTATTACTAGTGTATGTAGCTGCTAGAACTTGTATATTTGTTATGACGACACTATGTAAAGAGACGCGCGAGATCAGACATCATAGACCGTCAATTACCACATCTGCAAAATATCATAGTGCTCCTCCAGTAATCATATATGACCGGATTTACAAACAAGGTATCCGCCGGTGAATGGGGTTTGTCCCCTCCAGGCTCCCATAGCATGGGGAAGTAGACAGACTTGTGACCGGGCGTCTGAGAGCAGACAAGCCTTGTACACAGACTTGTGACCAGGCATCTGAGAGCAGACAAGCCTTGTACACAGACATGTGACAGGGCATCTGAGAGCAGACAAGCCTTGTACACTGACTTGTGATCGGGCATCTGAGAGCAGACAAGCCTTGTACACAGACTTGTGACCGGGCATCTGAGAGCAGACAAGCCTTGTACACAGACATGTGACCGGGCATCTGAGAGCAGACAAGCCTTGTACACTGACTTGTGATCGGGCATCTGAGAGCAGACAAGCCTTGTACACAGACTCGTGACCGGGCATCTGAGAGCAGACGAGCCTTGTACACAGACTCGTGACCGGGCGTCTGAGAGCAGACAAGCCTTGTACACAGACTTGTGACCAGGCATCTGAGAGCAGACAAGCCTTGTACACAGACATGTGACCGGGCATCTGAGAGCAGACAAGCCTTGTACACTGACTTGTGATCGGGCATCTGAGAGCAGACAAGCCTTGTACACAGACTCGTGACCGGGCATCTGAGAGCAGACGAGCCTTGTACACAGACTCGTGACCGGGCGTCTGAGAGCAGACAAGCCTTGTACACAGACTTGTGACCGGGCATCTGAGAGCAGACAAGCCTTGTACACAGACTTGTGACCAGGCGTCTGAGAGCAGACAAGCCTTGTACACAGACTTGTGACCAGGCATCTGAGAGCAGACAAGCCTTGTACACAGACATGTGACCGGGCATCTGAGAGCAGACAAGCCTTGTACACAGACTTGTGACCGGGCATCTGAGAGCAGACGAGCCTTGTACACTGACTTGTGATCAGGCATCTGAGAGCAGACATGCCTTGTACACAGACTCGTGACCGGGCATCTGAGAGCAGACGAGCCTTGTACACAGACTCGTGACCGGGCGTCTGAGAGCAGACAAGCCTTGTACACAGACTTGTGACCGGGCATCTGAGAGCAGACAAGCCTTGTACACAGACTTGTGACCGGGCGTCTGAGAGCAGACGAGCCTTGTACACAGACATGTGACCGGGCGTCTGAGAGCAGACGAGCCTTGTACACAGACTTGTGACCGGGCATCTGAGAACAGACGAGCCTTGTACACAGACTTGTGACCGGGCATCTGAGAGCAGACGAGCCTTGTACACAGACTTGTGACCGGGCATCTGAGAGTCAGACCTGCCTTGTACACAGACTTGTGACCGGGCATCTGTGAGTCAGACCAGCCCGTAAACTGACACTGGTTGTGTGCTCTTGTCTCTGATTTGATCAAAACTGGCAAACGTGTGAAACCTTTTGCCTTTCTCCTAAAGCCTTGTATAAAGGTTTCCACATCACATTGTGCGCCATGTGGGCGACGTGTGTATTGTGTGACGTGTGTCATGTGTGCATGGTGTTTGACGTGTGTCATGTGCGCATGGTGTTTGAGTGACGCGTCATGTGCGCATGGTGTTTGAGTGACGTGTGTCATGTGCGCATGGTGTTTGAGTGACGTGTGTCAAGTGTGTATGGTGTTTGAGTGACGTGTGTCATGTGCGCATGGTGTTTGAGTGACGTGTGTCATGTGTGCATGATGTTTGAGTGACGTGTGTCATGTGTGCATGGTGTTTGAGTGACGTGTGTCATGTGTGCATGGTGTTTGAGTGACGTGCACTGTGCTCTTGTGTGACTTGTGCACTATGATTTTCAGATGTGTTTGCTGTGTTCATCTGTACGTGTTACTTAACTTCTTCACTCCCGGGCGGTTTTCCATTTTCATTTTTCCTCCTCTACTCCTACTTATTTTTCTGGCCATATAGCCGTACGAGAGCTTGTTTTTTTGCGGGATGACTTGTACTTTTGATTTTGAATGACACCATTCATTTTATTATGTGATGCACTGGAAAAGCGGGAAAAAAATTCCAAGTGTGTTGAAATTAAAAAAAAAAAAGTGCAATTCCACAATTGTTTTTTTTTAATTATTATTTTTATTTTTTGTTTATCACAGTAAAATTGAGCTGACAATATGTATCTCCAGATCAGTAACATTACACAGATACCAAACATGTATAGTTTTTTTTTGTTTTTTTTTATTTAAAGGGAAGGTGTATTAGTAATTATTGATTATATAATCGATTATTTTTAATACAAAATTAAATGTATCACTTTATTAGTATTTTATTTATACATTTTTATTTCAGCCACTTCATGCTGCAATTTTCACGTGGTGGGGGTGTAAGTGCCTGAGCAGGACACTTACACCCTCACTTACGGCAGCCCCTGGGGATAAGCTTCTGCGATCGGTCACCGATCCTATGTTTAACATTAGAGGCCGCTCCTCCTGCCTCTAGCTGTGACCTGGGCAGCCATTTTATTGAAGCCCACACAGTTAGTGCGGACTTCCTTTTCCCCTGTCATTGCACGCACTTCTCAGTGTGTGCAATGACAATCAGGAGTGGTGGTGGCGGAAGAGGAGGTCCTAGGCGGAGGAATAGGTCCCAGGCAGTGGAGAAGGTCCCAGGAGGAGGAAAAGGTCCCAGGCGCCGGAGTTTCGGAGGTGAGTATATGTGGCGGCGATCTCAGCCTGTCAGTGTTACAGTACAGGCTGCTATCACCGCCGACCTGTTCAGGGCACAGCAGGGAGATCATCCATCAGCTGTGCCCTGAACACACTGAACAGGACGCAGCGCTGCATGGGAGCACCGGGAAGGTAAGTAAAAGTTTTGTTTTTATTGAATATATGAAGCCATATTTACCGGGAAGAGGATGATGGGGGCCACACACGCCAAGAGGAAGATGATGGGGGCCATATGCACCAGGATGCACTTTATGGGGCACATTCTACTGTGGGGCTCTATATGATGCCATTATACTGTGGAGCAATATGTGAGGCCATTATACTGTAGGTCACTATAAGGGGCAATTATACTGTATGGAGGGCTATGTGGGGCCCATTATACTGTATGGAGGGCTATGTGGGCCCATTATACTGTATGGAGGACTGTGTGGGCCCATTATACTGTATGGAGGACTATGTGGGCCCATTATACTGTATGGAGGACTATGTGGGCCCATTATACTGTATGGAGGACTATGTGGTCCCATTATACTGTATGGAGGGCTATGTGGGCCCATTATACTGTATGGAGAGCTATGTGGACCCATTATGCTGTATGGAGGGCTATGTGGGGCCCATTATACTGTATGGAGGACTATGTGAAGCCATTATATTGTAGGTCACTATATGAGGCAATTATACTGAATGCAGGGCAATGTGGGCCCATTATACTGTATGGAGGGCTATGTGGGGCCCATTATAGTGTATGGAGGACTATGTGGGCCCATTATACTGTATGGAGGACTATGTGGTCCCATTATACTGTATGGAGGGCTATGTGGGCCCATTATACTGTATGGAGGGCTATGTGAAGCCATTATATTGTAGGTCACTATATGAGGCAATTATACTGTATGCAGGGCAATGTGGGCCCATTATACTGTATGGAGGGCCCATTATACTATATGGAGGGCTATGTGTGGCCCATTATACTGTATGGAGGGCTGTGTGGGGCCCATTATACTGTATGAAGGGCTGTGTGGGTCCCATTATACTGTATGAAGGGCTGTGTGGGGCCCATTATACTGTATGGAGGACTATGTGGGCCCATTATACTGTATTGAGGACTATGTGGGCCCATTACACTGTATGGAGGGCTATGTGGGCCCATTATATTGTATGGAGGGCTATGTGGGCCCATTATATTGTATGGAGGACGATGTGGGGCCCATTATACTGTACGGAGGACTATGTAGGGCCATTATTCTGTACGGAGGACTATGTGGGGCCCATTACACTGTATGGAGGGCTATGTGAGGCCATTATACTGTATGGAGGACTATATGGGGCCCATTATACTGTATTGAAGGCTATATGGGGCCCATTATACTGTATGGCGGGCTATGTGGGGCCATTGTACTGTATGGAGGGCTATGTGGGGCCCATTATACTATATAGAGGACTATGTGGGGCCATTATACTGTATAGAGGACTGTGGGGCCCATTTTGCTGTATGGAGGACTAAGTGAGGCCATTATACTGTATGGAGGACTATATGGGACCATTATTCTGTATGGAGGACTATGAGAGGCCATTATACTGTATGGAGAACTATGAGAGGCCATTATACGGTGCACCACACACGCCAAGAGGAAGATGATGGGGGCCATATGCACCAGGATGCACTTTATGGGGCACATTCTACTGTGGGGCTCTATATGATGCCATTATACTGTGGAGCAATATGTGAGGCCATTATACTGTAGGTCACTATAAGGGGCAATTATACTGTATGGAGGGCTATATGGGGCCCATTATACTGTATGGAGGGCTATGTGGGCCCATTATACTGTATGGAGGACTATGTGGGCCCATTATACTGTATGGAGGACTATGTGGTCCCATTATACTGTATGGAGGGCTATGTGGGCCCATTATGCTGTATGGAGGGCTATGTGAAGCCATTATATTGTAGGTCACTATATGAGGCAATTATACTGAATACAGGGCAATGTGGGCCCATTATACTGTATGGAGGGCTATGTGGGGCCCATTATACTGTATGGAGGGCTATGTGGGCCCATTATACTGTATGGAGGACTATGTGGGCCCATTATACTGTATGGAGGACTATGTGAAGCCATTATATTGTAGGTCACTATATGAGGCAATTATACTGTATGCAGGGCAATGTGGGCCCATTATACTGTATGGAGGGCCCATTATACTATATGGAGGGCTATGTGTGGCCCATTATACTGTATGGAGGGCTGTGTGTGGCCCATTATACTATATGAAGGGCTGTGTGGGTCCCATTATACTGTATGAAGGGCTGTGTGGGGCCCATTATACTGTATGGATGACTATGTGGGGCCCATTATACTGTATGGAGGACTATGTGGGCCCATTATACTGTATTGAGGACTATGTGGGCCCATTACACTGTATGGAGGGCTATGTGGGCCCATTAGATTGTATGGAGGGCTATGTGGGCCCATTATATTGTATGGAGGGCTATGTGGGGCCATCATACTGTATGGAGGACTATGTGGAGCCCATTATACTGTATGGAGGGCTATGTGGGTCCCATTTATACTGTATAGAGGACTGTGGGGCCCATTTTACTGTATGGAGGACTAAGTGAGGCCATTATACTGTACGGAGGACTATGTAGGGCCATTATTCTGTACGGAGGACTATGTGGGGCCCATTACACTGTATGGAGGGCTATGTGAGGCCATTATACTGTATGGAGGACTATATGGGGCCCATTATACTGTATTGAAGGCTATATGGGGCCCATTATACTGTATGGCGGGCTATGTGGGGCCATTGTACTGTATGGAGGGCTATGTGGGGCCCATTATACTATATAGAGGACTATGTGGGGCCATTATACTGTATAGAGGACTGTGGGGCCCATTTTGCTGTATGGAGGACTAAGTGAGGCCATTATACTGTATGGAGGACTATATGGGACCATTATTCTGTATGGAGGACTATGAGAGGCCATTATACTGTATGGAGAACTATGAGAGGCCATTATACGGTGCACCACACACGCCAAGAGGAAGATGATGGGGGCCATATGCACCAGGATGCACTTTATGGGGCACATTCTACTGTGGGGCTCTATATGATGCCATTATACTGTGGAGCAATATGTGAGGCCATTATACTGTAGGTCACTATAAGGGGCAATTATACTGTATGGAGGGCTATATGGGGCCCATTATACTGTATGGAGGGCTATGTGGGCCCATTATACTGTATGGAGGACTATGTGGGCCCATTATACTGTATGGAGGACTATGTGGTCCCATTATACTGTATGGAGGGCTATGTGGGCCCATTATGCTGTATGGAGGGCTATGTGAAGCCATTATATTGTAGGTCACTATATGAGGCAATTATACTGAATACAGGGCAATGTGGGCCCATTATACTGTATGGAGGGCTATGTGGGGCCCATTATACTGTATGGAGGGCTATGTGGGCCCATTATACTGTATGGAGGACTATGTGGGCCCATTATACTGTATGGAGGACTATGTGAAGCCATTATATTGTAGGTCACTATATGAGGCAATTATACTGTATGCAGGGCAATGTGGGCCCATTATACTGTATGGAGGGCCCATTATACTATATGGAGGGCTATGTGTGGCCCATTATACTGTATGGAGGGCTGTGTGTGGCCCATTATACTATATGAAGGGCTGTGTGGGTCCCATTATACTGTATGAAGGGCTGTGTGGGGCCCATTATACTGTATGGATGACTATGTGGGGCCCATTATACTGTATGGAGGACTATGTGGGCCCATTATACTGTATTGAGGACTATGTGGGCCCATTACACTGTATGGAGGGCTATGTGGGCCCATTAGATTGTATGGAGGGCTATGTGGGCCCATTATATTGTATGGAGGGCTATGTGGGGCCATCATACTGTAAGGAGGACTATGTGGAGCCCATTATACTGTATGGAGGGCTATGTGGGTCCCATTTATACTGTATAGAGGACTGTGGGGCCCATTTTACTGTATGGAGGACTAAGTGAGGCCATTATACTGTATGGGGGACTATGTGGGGCCATTATACTGTATGGAGGACTATGTGGGGCCATTATTCTGTATGGAGAACTATGAGAGGCCATTATACGGTGCACCACACACGCCAAGAGGAAGATGATGGGGGCCATATGCACCAGGATGCACTTTATGGGGCACATTCTACTGTGGGGCTCTATATGATGCCATTATACTGTGGAGCAATATGTGAGGCCATTATACTGTAGGTCACTATAAGGGGCAATTATACTGTATGAAGGGCTATGTGGGGCCCATTATACTGTATGGAGGGCTATGTGGGCCCATTATACTGTATGGAGGACTATGTGGGCCCATTATACTGTATGGAGGGCTATGTGGGCCCTTTATGCTGTATGGAGGGCTATGTGGGGCCCATTATACTGTATGGAGGACTATGTGAAGCCATTATATTGTAGGTCACTATATGAGGCAATTATACTGAATACAGGGCAATGTGGGCCCATTATACTGTATGGAGGGCTATGTGGGGCCCATTACACTGTATGGAGGGCGATGTGGGCCCATTATACTGTATGGAGGACTATGTGGGCCCATTATACTGTATGGAGGACTATGTGGTCCCATTATACTGTAAGGAGGGCTATATGGGCCCATTATACTGTATGGAGGGCTATGTGAAGCCATTATATTGTAGGTCACTATATGAGGCAATTATACTGTATGCAGGGCAATGTGGGCCCATTATACTGTATGGAGGGCCCATTATACTATATGGAGGGCTATGTGTGGCCCATTATACTGTATGGAGGGCTGTGTGGGGCCCATTATACTATATGAAGGGCTGTGTGGGTCCCATTATACTGTATGAAGGGCTGTGTGGGGCCCATTATACTGTATGGATGACTATGTGGGCCCCATTATACTGTATGGAGGACTATGTGGGCCCATTATACTGTATTGAGGACTATGTGGGCCCATTACACTGTATGGAGGGCTATGTGGGCCCATTATATTGTATGGAGGGCTATGTGGGCCCATTATATTGTATGGAGGGCTATGTGGGGCCATCATACTGTATGGAGGGCTATGTGGAGCCCATTATACTGTATGGAGGACGATGTGGGGCCCATTATACTGTACGGAGGACTATGTAGGGCCATTATTCTGTACGGAGGACTATGTGGGGCCCATTACACTGTATGGAGGGCTGTGTGAGGCCATTATACTGTATGGAGAACTATATGGGGCCCATTATACTGTATTGAAGGCTATATGGGGCCCATTATACTGTATGGAGGGCTATGTGGGGCCATTGTACTGTATGGAGGGCTATGTGGGGCCCATTATACTATAGAGGACTATGTGGGGCCATTATACTGTATAGAGGACTGTGGGGCCCATTTTACTGTATGGAGGACTATGTGAGGCCATTATACTGTATGGAGGACTATGTGGGGCCATTATACTGTATGGAGGACTATGTGGGGCCATTATTCTGTATGGAGGACTATGAGAGGCCATTATACTGTATGGAGAACTATGAGAGGCCATTATACGGTGCAGCACTCTAGGGGCCATTATACAGAGGGCTCAGCGACACTGATGAGCGGTGTAGTTACTGACATCACTGCTCATCACAGCTGCCGCGTCTCATGGAGCGCAGCGGGCCCCGGAGTGGCTGCAGCTACGGCCTATGGAGCGTCGTTCTCTGAACAAGGCTTTAAACGTCGGATTCGATGATCGTCGTAGGAACGCCATGGACTACGTCGGACCTGCTTGAGTTTTTTCTTTTTTCAAAAAATAAAATTGGTGAACCAGGGAAAGTGGAGTCTTTATTCAAATAACATTTATTTTTCTGTCTATGTATTTTTTTTCCATTAGTGGGTTAATAGTGGGGGTGTCTGATAGACACCTCTCCATTACTAACTACAGGGCTTGATGCCAGATGTGATTTTTGACAATACACAGCAGTCATCAACCCCAACTATCATTACCCTGATTGCTACCGCAATCGGGAAGAGGCGGGCAAAGCATCAGAATTGGCGTATCTAATGTGATGCGACACTTCTGGGGCGGCTGTGGCTGGCATTTTTAGGCTGGGAATGGTCCAATAACCGGGCATATTCCCAGTCTGATAATATCAGCACGCCACTGTCTGCTTTACCTTGCATGGTTACCAAAAACAGTGCGAGGGGGGCCCCACGCGTTTGTTTGTTTTTCATTTATTAGGGTAAACGCCCTTTAGTGCCACATGAAAGGCACTAACGAGTGCAAGTTTATTATATGTAGGGGGCTTGTGAAATTATATATCTACCAGACATTTATCTATTCTATCTTATTACACCACAGCAACTATAGAAGTGAAAAGAGCGGGGTCATGTATTACACCACGTGTCTATTTTCCTGTATATATGAGAGCATGTGTATTTTGCTATGTATAGTAGAGATCAGATGATCGCAGCTGCAAGTAAGAAATACAGTATAAAGTGAAAAGATACCTAATCCCAGCATGTGTGATACTCCCCCCGACCGGTGTATCTAATCACATCATCATGTGCGATGTTCCCCAGAACGGTGTATCTAATCACATCATCATGCGCAATGTTCCCCATCGGCCTCCCTACAGTAGAATGCCCTCCCCCCAACGACCGCCCTACGGTAGAATGCCTTCCCCCGTCAGCCTCCCTACGGTAGAATGCCTTCCCCCGTCGGCCTCCCTACGGTAGAATGCCTTCCCCCGTCGGCCTCCCTACGGTAGAATGCCTTCCCCCGTTGGCCTCCCTACGGTAGAATGCCTTCCCCCGTTGGCCTCCCTACGGTAGAATGCCTTCCCCCGTCGGCCTCCCTACGGTAGAAAGCCTTCCTACCATCGCCCTCCCTACGGTAGAATTCCCTCCCCCGTCAGCCTCCCTACGGTAGAATGCCTTCCCCCGTCGGCCTCCCTACGGTAGAATGCCTTCCCCCGTTGGCCTCCCTACGGTAGAATGCCTTCCCCCGTCGGCCTCCCTACGGTAGAAAGCCTTCCTACCATCGCCCTCCCTACGGTAGAATTCCCTCCCCCTATGGTAGAATGCCTTCCCCCATCGGCCTCCCTACGGTAGAATGCCTTCCCCCGTCGGCCTCCCTACGATAGAATGCCTTCCCCCGTCGGCCTCCCTACGGTAGAATGCCTTCCCCCGTCGGCCTCCCTACGGTAGAATGCCTTCCCCCGTCGGCCTCCCTCCGGTAGAATGCCTTCCCCCGTCGGCCTCCCTACGGTAGAATGCCTTCCCCCGTCGGCCTCCCTACGGTAGAATGCCTTCCCCCGTCGGCCTCCCTACGGTAGAATGCCTTCCCCCGTCGGCCTCCCTACGGTAGAATGCCTTCCCCCGTCGGCCTCCCTACGGTAGAATGCCTTCCCCCTATGGTAGAATGCCTTCCCCCATCGGCCTCCCTATGGTAGAATGCCTTCCCCCGTCAGCCTCCCTACGATAGAATGCCTTCCCCCGTCGGCCTCCCTACGGTAGAATGCCTTCCCCCGTCGGCCTCCCTACGGTAGAATGCCTTCCCCCATTGGCCTCCCTACGGTAGAATGCCTTCCCCCGTCGGCCTCCCTACGGTAGAATGCCTTCCCCCGTCGGCCTCCCTACGGTAGAAAGCCTTCCTACCATCGCCCTCCCTACGGTAGAATTCCCTCCCCCTATGGTAGAATGCCTTCCCCCATCGGCCTCCCTATGGTAGAATGCCTTCCCCCGTCGGCCTCCCTACGATAGAATGCCTTCCCCCGTCGGCCTCCCTACGGTAGAATGCCTTCCCCCGTCGGCCTCCCTACGGTAGAAAGCCTTCCTACCATCGCCCTCCCTACGGTAGAATTCCCTCCCCCTATGGTAGAATGCCTTCCCCCATCGGCCTCCCTATGGTAGAATGCCTTCCCCCGTCGGCCTCCCTACGATAGAATGCCTTCCCCCGTCGGCCTCCCTACGGTAGAATGCCTTCCCCCGTCGGCCTCCCTACGGTAGAATGCCTTCCCCCGTCGGCCTCCCTACGGTAGAATGCCTTCCCCCGTCGGCCTCCCTACGGTAGAATGCCTTCCCCCGTCGGCCTCCCTACGGTAGAATGCCTTCCCCCGTCGGCCTCCCTACGGTAGAATGCCTTCCCCCGTCGGCCTCCCTACGGTAGAATGCCTTCCCCCGTCGGCCTCCCTACGGTAGAATGCCTTCCCCCGTCGGCCTCCCTACGGTAGAATGCCTTCCCCCGTCGGCCTCCCTACGGTAGAATGCCTTCCCCCGTCGGCCTCCCTACGGTAGAATGCCTTCCCCCGTCGGCCTCCCTACGGTAGAATGCCTTCCCCCGTCGGCCTCCCTACGGTAGAATGCCTTCCCCCGTCGGCCTCCCTACGGTAGAATGCCTTCCCCCGTCGGCCTCCCTACGGTAGAATGCCTTCCCCCGTCGGCCTCCCTACGGTAGAATGCCTTCCCCCGTCGGCCTCCCTACGGTAGAATGCCTTCCCCCGTCGGCCTCCCTACGGTAGAATGCCTTCCCCCGTCGGCCTCCCTACGGTAGAATGCCTTCCCCCGTCGGCCTCCCTACGGTAGAATGCCTTCCCCCATTGGCCTCCCTACGGTAGAATGCCTTCCCCCGTCGGCCTCCCTACGGTAGAATGCCTTCCCCCGTCGGCCTCCCTACGGTAGAAAGCCTTCCTACCATCGCCCTCCCTACGGTAGAATTCCCTCCCCCTATGGTAGAATGCCTTCCCCCATCGGCCTCCCTACGGTAGAATGCCTTCCCCCGTCAGCCTCCCTACGATAGAATGCCTTCCCCCGTCGGCCTCCCTACGGTAGAATGCCTTCCCCCGTCGGCCTCCCTACGGTAGAATGCCTTCCCCCGTCGGCCTCCCTACGGTAGAATGCCTTCCCCCGTCGGCCTCCCTACGGTAGAATGCCTTCCCCCGTCGGCCTCCCTACGGTAGAATGCCTTCCCCCGTCGGCCTCCCTACGGTAGAATGCCTTCCCCCGTCGGCCTCCCTACGGTAGAATGCCTTCCCCCGTCGGCCTCCCTACGGTAGAATGCCTTCCCCCGTCGGCCTCCCTAAGGTAGAATGCCTTCCCCCGTCGGCCTCCCTACGGTAGAATGCCTTCCCCCGTCGGCCTCCCTACGGTAGAATGCCTTCCCCCGTCGGCCTCCCTACGGTAGAAAGCCTTCCTACCATCGCCCTCCCTACGGTAGAATTCCCTCCCCCTATGGTAGAATGCCTTCCCCCATCGGCCTCCCTACGGTAGAATGCCTTCCCCCGTCGGCCTCCCTACGGTAGAATGCCTTCCCCCGTCGGCCTCCCTACGGTAGAATGCCTTCCCCCGTCGGCCTCCCTACGGTAGAATGCCTTCCCCCGTCTTCCTCCCTACGGTAGAATGCCTTCCCCCGTCTTCCTCCCTACGGTAGAATGCCTTCCCCCGTCTTCCTCCCTACGGTAGAATGCCTTCCCCCGTCGGCCTCCCTACGGTAGAATGCCTTCCCCCGTCGGCCTCCCTACGGTAGAATGCCTTCCCCCGTCGGCCTCCCTACGGTAGAATGCCTTCCCCCGTCGGCCTCCCTACGGTAGAATGCCTTCCCCCGTCGGCCTCCCTACGGTAGAATGCCTTCCCCCGTCTTCCTCCCTACGGTAGAATGCCTTCCCCCGTCTTCCTCCCTACGGTAGAATGCCTTCCCCCGTCTTCCTCCCTACGGTAGAATGCCTTCCCCCGTCTTCCTCCCTACGGTAGAATGCCTTCCCCCGTCGGCCTTCCTACGGTAGAATGCCTTCCCCCGTCGGCCTCCCTACGGTAGAATGCCTTCCCCCGTCGGCCTCCCTACGGTAGAATGCCTTCCCCCGTCGGCCTCCCTACGGTAGAATGCCTTCCCCCGTCGGCCTCCCTACGGTAGAATGCCTTCCCCCGTCGGCCTCCCTACGGTAGAATGCCTTCCCCCGTCGGCCTCCCTACGGTAGAATGCCTTCCCCCGTCGGCCTCCCTACGGTAGAATGCCTTCCCCCGTCGGCCTCCCTACGGTAGAATGCCTTCCCCCGTCGGCCTCCCTACGGTAGAATGCCTTCCCCCGTCGGCCTCCCTACGGTAGAATGCCTTCCTACCATCCCCCTCCCTACGGTAGAATTCCCTCCCCCTACGGTAGAATTCCCTCCCCCTACGGTAGAATGCCTTCCCCCGTCGGCCTCCCTACGGTAGAATGCCTTCCCCCGTCGGCCTCCCTACGGTAGAATGCCTTCCCCCGTCGGCCTCCCTACGGTAGAATGCCTTCCCCCGTCGGCCTCCCTACGGTAGAATGCCTTCCCCCGTCGGCCTCCCTACGGTAGAATGCCTTCCCCCGTCGGCCTCCCTACGGTAGAATGCCTTCCCCCGTCGGCCTCCCTACGGTAGAATGCCTTCCTACCATCCCCCTCCCTACGGTAGAATTCCCTCCCCCTACGGTAGAATTCCCTCCCCCTACGGTAGAATGCCTTCCCCCGTCGGCCTCCCTACGGTAGAATGCCTTCCCCCGTCGGCCTCCCTACGGTAGAATGCCTTCCCCCGTCGGCCTCCCTACGGTAGAATGCCTTCCCCCGTCGGCCTCCCTACGGTAGAATGCCTTCCCCCGTCGGCCTCCCTACGGTAGAATGCCTTCCCCCGTCGGCCTCCCTACGGTAGAATGCCTTCCCCCGTCGGCCTCCCTACGGTAGAATGCCTTCCCCCGTCGGCCTCCCTACGGTAGAATGCCTTCCCCCGTCGGCCTCCCTACGGTAGAATGCCTTCCCCCGTCGGCCTCCCTACGGTAGAATGCCTTCCCCCGTCGGCCTCCCTACGGTAGAATGCCTTCCCCCGTCGGCCTCCCTACGGTAGAATGCCTTCCCCCGTCGGCCTCCCTACGGTAGAATGCCTTCCCCCGTCGGCCTCCCTACGGTAGAATGCCTTCCCCCGTCGGCCTCCCTACGGTAGAATGCCTTCCCCCGTCGGCCTCCCTACGGTAGAATGCCTTCCTACCATCGCCCTCCCTACGGTAGAATTCCCTCCCCCTACGGTAGAATTCCCTCCCCCTACGGTAGAATGCCTTCCCCCATCGGCCTCCCTCCGGTAGAATGCCCTTCCCCCATCGGCCTCCCTCCGGTAGAATGCCCTCCCCCCATCGGCCTCCCTCCGGTAGGATGCCCCCCCATTGGCCTCCCTACGGTAGAATGCCCTCCCCCCCATCGGCCTCCAAACAGTATAATGCCCTTCCCCCATCGGCCTCCCTACAGTAGAATGCCCTCCCCTCCATCGGCCTCCCTACAGTAGAATGCCTCCCCATTGGGAGTATCAGCGAGCAGAACCATGGAACAGAATCAGCGCGGCCGTCCGTCCTCGGTGACACTGTATTTGTCTGTATCACTGGCTGTCACCAACACAATGGCTCCGCACTGTGATCCTAAACTTCATTCTCTCTTATCCGGTTACAAAAACCCAGACGGAGAGAAGAGGAGTGACATCACACCCATGTGACCAGATCCCACCCACATTTAGTGCAGTCGTAATGTGAGCTAGTTGTACACAAGGTTTTCATGACAGATTTGAGCAGCTGCTCCCCCTAGTGTTTAAAAGTGGAAATACCAAACCTTTTTAAATTATTTTTCATATTTTACTTCATTAAAAACAAATGATAATATTAAAAAAAATTAAAACATTAATACTTTCAAGGTATATAAACCTATAAAAGTATCACTAAAAAGTGAAAACAGTCCCAAATCAAGTGAGAAACCAAAAAACGAAACATTCCCTGATCAATTTTGCTAGCCCAATGGTATACCATATAGCAGGGTTCCCCAACTCCAGTCCTCAAGGCCCACCAACAGGTCATGTTTTCAGGATTTCCTTAGTATTGCACAGGTGATGTAACTATTGCCTGTTCTGATGATGGAATTATCACCTGTGCAATACTAAGGAAATCCTGAAAACATGACCTGTTGGTGGGCCTTGAGGACTGGAGTTGGGGAACCCTGCCATATAGCATATGATCAAAAGCAAACGGGAATTAAGAAAAACTGTGGGATCAGTTTGTAAGAGAATAACAAATGTTATTTAATATAATAGATATACAACATAGAAAATATCGGTTAAAATGGTTTGGAGTGACAAAAAATTACTGCAATGGCACTATAGAAAAAGTGATGAAAAAAATTCAACACAATAGAAAATAAGTAGAGACACATGGGATCCTGCTCGAACTACATACGGCTTCCTAATAAGGCTGCTCTATTATATTGCAAAGCAGTAAATTAAATGCCTAGCATTCAATCAAAAGGTTAATGGTATGCAGCCTGATTATATCTTGTCTGCATGACTTCCTAATAAGGCTGCTATGATATGTTGCAAAGCAATAAGGTTTATGCCTAACAATCAATCAGAAAGTTAGTAATATGTAGCCTGATTCTGTCTAGACTGTATGTCAGAAAAGGACTAGAACAGAAATAACTTGAGTCATAGTATATAAAAGGTGCACCAGCCTCGGATCCTATTATCCTATTAAGACTACATGCAGCTTCCTAATAAGGGCTACTCTAAGCTATTTAGAAAGGCAACAGAATTTATGCTCAGCAATCAATCAAAGAGTTAATAGTATGCAGCCTAATTCTGTCTTATCCACAAGTCAGTGACAAGATCAGGGCAAGATATAGAGCATAGGAATACCTTGAGTCATGGTGTAGTGAAGAGCAAGTTGTAAAGGACCCGTGCGACAGCCTCGAAGCGCGTTTCACCTTCCGGCTTCGTCAGGAGGCGTGGTTAGAGGTTAAAAGCAGGGGCTATTTAAGTGAATGGATCTGGGCCACTAGTGAATTGGCGCGCAACACGTCATGTTGCTCCGCCCCGTGGCGCGGCCAGCCGGCGTCCGCAGGAAGCGACTGGGAGGAGGACAGACGTCACCCCCCCCCGTCGCCCCCGGCAACCCGCCTGGCCAGCGACGCCACACGGCGCGAGCAGCGCATGTACAGGCCGCGTCTGCACTGTATGGGGACTCAAAGAATGAAAATCAAGTAGGTGTGTCTATCAGCTTGTGCCCCAATATTAGCCATAATAGATCTCAATAGAAGAAAAGTATATTATATTATATCCCACAGAGGCTATATGGCTAATCCATTAGAACATAATGTATATCTGATGTTACATACAATATTGTGCTTAATACAGGGTTAATACTATTCATAGAAAATCCTATATCATAAATGACAATACCATAATCCATACAGGAAAAAATTCGGGCAGATTGCTGGCTATTAATCTTATGTGTATGTCTAGAGATATAAAGAAAGCTACATATCAATATTTATATTGAGCATGTACTCGCCAGCACTATATGTATGGGAGCAATCACTGTACAATTCAGTTACTGTTATCATTGCTCCCAGCCATACAGACCGCTCAGCCATGCACATATAGCATGCACATATGAGCATAAGATGCCCATACAGAATAATACACAAGACAGGCCAGTATATACAAATAACGGCCTTATTATATGTAACACTGATATCCATGGACCGCAATAATTATATTGACAAGACATAATAATGAATTAAGCTAACCAACCATAGTCTAGAATAACAATAGTTACAACATAATATGCAGGTCAGATAAATAGGTTTTCATAGCAATCATTGAGGAGACTTCTTTTAGATGCTTGTCGAGTAGAAGCAGATAGTTGATAGCTGTCAATCCAAAAATTGAGGGCAAACGATATGTTCTATGTTCTTCAAACAGCTGTATAATGGAAAATCGTGGCCCAGAGGATTATAGTACTAGAAAAAGGTCAATAAGCAACAAATTAGACACTAATACGCATAAAAAACATATCTGGCCCGTGCCATTAAAATGAAGTGCAATCAAGGAAATTACAGAAAAGATTTGAAACTGATGGCTTCATTAAGGCCTTTGGGGACTAGCGTATCTAAAGTAACCATCCATTTGGTTTCCTTTTGCAACAATTTCTGTCTAATATTACCACCTCTGATCCCTGCGTATACGTGGTCAATGCCACAAACTACAAAACCCTTAGAGTTGCAATTATGATGATCAAAGAAATGTCTAGGGATCGTTTTAAGTAGTTGGGGTTCGGTACTGTTGGTTGCATTTTTAATGTCCCGGATGTGTTCTTGGATCCTTGTTTTAAATGGTCTAGTTGTCCAGTACTTTAGATTACCCCCCAACCTAAGGATTTTTGTAATTACCGTTGCAGATACTGCCTGTGGGTGGCGCTATCACTGGCCACTCACAGGCATCACGTGACCCCCGGCTGCAGCCGGCTGTGACATCCGCTGACGTCTGAACAAGTGCTTGCAGCCGCCGGGGGTCTTCGTCTTCCGCGTTCCAGGTGGATGCCAGGCTGTGGGTGGGGTCACCACCGCACGCTCTGCCGCTCCCCATTCATTGGGAAAGCTCACGGTGGATGCTGGGTGTGACACCGGGGGTAACCCCGCCCACAACCCAGCAGCCACAGCTGGGACCCCAGCGCTGAATCACGCCTCACTTGTCATGTGACGTCAGCGCGAGGTCACGTAATGCCTGTGAGCGGCCAACAGCAGCATAAGGTAACTACAAGGAGTCTTTGAGGCCCTGGGGGGATACATTGGGGGGGGTAATCTAAAGTACTGGACAACTTCTTTAAATTTCTTCAATTATTGAAGTTTTTTTTTTATGGCACCTTCTTAGTGACCGGGCCAATTTTTTGAAATCTGGCCAGTGTCACTCTATGTAGTAATACCTCTGGAATGCTTCAACATATCCATTGATTTTGAGACTGATTTTTGTGACACATGATACTTTATAATAATGGTAAATTTAGGATGATTTGTGTTTATTTATAAAAATATCAGAAATTTGGCAAAAATGTTTTAAAAATTTAAATTTTCCAACTTTGAATGACTATTTACTGACTGTAATCCCAATAGTCATACCACACAAAACATTAATAAGTAACGTTTCCTCATGTCTGTCTTACGTCAGCACCATTTGTAAAGCGTTGTTTTATTTTATTAGCATTTTAGAAGGTTTAAAAATGTTGCAGTAATTTTTCATTTTTTAGTATAATCTCTTTTTATTGAAATAATAAAAGACATAAACATACAAAATCAACATCAGTAGGAGCCAGTGCTCAGTCTCAACGATCAAAATATTATATATTCACATATCTACTATTTTTCTTATAAGACTGAGGCACCTTTATCCAGCAGTATAAGCTTACTTTTGTCTGTTCCAACAATGGAACCAAGAGCATATATCAAATATCAACAATGCCAAAACGGGAAAAAAGAAGAAAGAAAGAAAGAAAGAAAAAAAAAAGGGGGGGAGGGGGGAGAGCAGGAGAAGAAGTAATAAGAAAGTGAAAATAGGAAAGGAGAGAAGGATTTAAGGAATGGGAACGGGGCATGGGAATCTGAGCTAAGGTTCTATTTTAATTTCACTAATCATCTCCAGCACCAATCCGAATCCAATTCGCCTATTCATCAGTTTTTACCCAAATAGCCCGTGGAACTCCGACGAGTCTTGAAACAAGATCCAAACACTCCAGATCTTCATGAATTTATCCGCACAATCATTGAAATCAGCAGAAAGCTCCTCCATTCTGCAGATATTAGCCATTTCATTATACCACTCTGAGATTGGGGGGATTTGAGGTGACCTCCAATAACGTGGAATCACCGCACGAGCTGCTGTTAAACAAAATCTTAAAATATCTTTTTTTTGGGATCTAATCGATGAAGGCAGAATGGAAAGTAGGGCTATCTCAGGGCAGTTCTCAACCCTATTTCCAGTAATTAGGTTATAGTTAGAGAATATTTTATCCCACAGAGGTTTGATCCGACTACATTCCCACCAGATGTGGAGCATAGATCCCTTTTCCACTCCACATCGCCAACACATGTCTGAAGTTGCCGGAAACATGGAGTGGAGTTTCACAGGATACCGATACCTTCTTGCCATAATTTTGAAATTTTTCTCCTGCGCATAATTTGCACCTGACATTTTGTGTGTAAACAAGAAACTTTTTTCCCAGTCTGACGAGGGTATGATATGTCCCAATTCCTGTTCCCACTTATGTTGAAAATTAAGCTTTCCTGAGATATTTACCCCTATCAGACAATTATAAAGCATGGATATTACATGGTTGGGAGGAGCTTCCTGCAAAAACAGTCTCTCAAAGGAAGATGGTGTACACTGGAACAGGGGCACTGCCCCCCTAGACGATAAAAACGATTGTAACTGTAGATATTCCAACCACTGGAGTTTTCTAGACGGATACCTGTCTTGTATTGTATTGAATGACGGAAATCTACCATTTTCGAATATCTGCAGAAGGCGAACATCCTCCCTAGCTCTCCATCCCATAAAAGAATCCCTCAAATATCCAGGAGGGAAGGAGGGATTGGAGAATAATGGCATAAGAGGGCTGATTGTACTAGAGGAAAAGTATTTTTTCATAATTGCATGCCAAATTTTGATTGTACCCCTAGTCAATTCAGACAAACCTCCAATTGAGGAAACATCTGAGGCGAAGAGCCAAGGAAGGTGCTTCAAAGGAACAACTACTCCCTCCTGCTCAACAGTAACCCATTGCTTTGTCAAAGAATTATAGTGCCAGTCTAGAAGGCGACCCAAAGCAGAGGCTTGAAAGTATGTTTTAAAATTCGGAAATCCAGCTCCACCAGCTGCTTTAGGGCGGTTTAAAGTCTGCATACTTATCCTAGGTCTACCTTTACCCCACACAAACCTAGTTAATACTGTACGTAATCTGCTGAAAAAGCTGCATGGGGGAGAGATAGGGACAGTTTGAAAAATATATAAAAAGCGGGGAAGTATATCCATTTTTACGGCATTCATTTTGCCAAACCAGGACATTCTCAGTTTACTGTAATTTAGTAAATCTTTACATGTACGGTCCAAGAGAGACTAGTAGTTTAGCGCATACATTTTTGATAAGTCAGAAGAAACGAGCACTCCCAAGTATTTTATCGCCTCCGATTTCCACTTAAAAGGGAAGTTGTCCATCACCTGTCTAACCTCTCTCTGCGGCAACGACACGTTTAATGCCTCCGATTTTGAGTAATTAACTTTGAAATTACTCAGGAACCCAAATCTGTCAAACTCCTTCATTAATGAAGGAAGAGATGTCTGAGGTTGAGATACATAGAGGAGGAGATCATCTGCATATAATGATGTCTTATAAGTCCTTGTACCTATTTTAACCCCTTGAATACTACTATTTTTCCTTATAGCGTTGGCCAGGTGTTCCATCACTATCACGTACAGAAGGGGGGACAGAGGGCACCCCTGTCTAGTCCCATTTTGTATCTTAAAGGGTGAGGACAGGGCTCCATTAACTCTAACTCTGGCAGTAGGACCTGAATACAAGGAGAAAATCAACTGTAAAAATCGTGGTCCAATGCCTATTTGGCTTAGTGCTTCCTTCATAAATTGCCAATGAACCCTATCAAAAGCCTTCTCTGCATCAACCGATAGAAGGCCCATAGATACGGAATTGCTTTTAGCTTTGGAGATTAGCAACATAGTCTTAATGGTGTTATCTCTTGCCTCTCGGCCCTGAATAAATCCTACTTGATCTGTGTTTATAAGGGAGGGTAACAATGGGGCCAGTCTCTCTGCTAGAATTTTGGAGAGTATTTTAATGTCTACGTTTATTAATGATATGGGTCTATAATTAGCCGTGTTTGTAAGATCTTTACCCTGTTTAGGAAGGATACTAATATGGGCTTCCAATGATTGGGGGACGAAACACGTCTTATCATTTAGTGAGTTAAATGTTTTATGCATAATAGGGGATAGTTGAGTTTTAAGGGACTTATAGAATGCTGGGTTAAATCCGTCTGGACCAGGACTTTTACCAGATGGTGTAGATTGAATAGCAAGATTGACCTCCTCCTCCGTGATGTCTTTTTCCAGTTCCCCAGAGACCTGGCTATCTAAGGATGGTAAAGAAGTATCCTGTATATACTCTTTAATTCGGGCAGTTAGGTCACAGGGAGAGAGATCAGAATATTGCCCTTTAATATTATATAATTTCTCATAGTATGAGCGAAATATCTCGATAATTTCTGTAGGGTTATGGGCATCCTCCCCATTCTGTTTCTTGATATATGGAACGTATGTTGCCACAGAACGAGGATGAAGCAATCTTGAGAGTGCCCGTCCACATTTATCTGACGATTCATAAAAAAAACTTTTAGTTTGCTCCCTATGTCTTAGATACTTTTGCTCAAGCAAGATCTTAAGATCATTCCTTTTTTTTGATAGTTCTGCAAGTGTATTAGGTGACAATGTATGTTTGTGCGATGTCTCCAATATGTGTATCTGTCTCAACAGGTCATTCACCCTCTGTGTTCTTTTTTTGAGTCTTGAACCATGTTTAATCAACACGCCTCTCATGACACATTTTAGAGTTTCCCATTGCAGAGGAGTTGAGGTCTGATCTGTTTTGTGAATTTGCATAAAAGAATCAACAGAATCTTTTAATTCCGTTATGCAGATACTATCCTTGAGAAGGTGATCATTCATTTTCCATGTCCACGAGCGTCGGACAGAGGAAGGAATAGATAGGGATAGAAAAATTGGAGCATGATCAGACCACAACATGTCGCCTATTGTGGCAGATGGGTTTAAAGAAAGAGCGTGATGACTCAACAGGAAGAAATCAATGCGACTATATGAACCATGTGCAGGAGAAAAATATGTGTAATCCTTACCCTGAGGATTTAAGATTCGCCAAACGTCTGTCAATCTGAGGGCGTGGATGGCCCGCTTCAGTGATCGGAGCCTTCTTGAAGGGACAACACCCCTTCCTGAGGATGAATCTAGCGCGGGATTCCATGTGAAGTTAAAGTCTCCACCTGCAATCAGAATACCTTCTGCGAATTCAGAGAGGGATGTTAGAAACGACCTACACGTAGGGATCTGGTCTTTGTTAGGGAGGTACCAATTTGCTATTGTATATATTGATTCCGCTATTTTAAGTTTTAAAAACACATATCTGCCTTTATCATCAATGAGGGAATCCATGAAGGTGTAAGCCAACGATTTGTGTATGGCTATGGATACACCCTTAGAGCGTGAATCCGGATTAGTGCTGTGAAACCATCGAGAATAATACCTATCACCAAGAACAGGCACATGCCCCATTTTAAAATGCGTCTCTTGTAACATAAGAACCTGAACTTTTTGTTTGTGCATAGAGTATAAAATTTGAGAACGTTTCTGTGGGACATTAAAGCCTCTTACATTCAATGAACCTACTTTAATAGATGACATGATTACCAATGGTGAGGAAGGGGGTGGGGTAAGATGGGAGACGGAAATATAAAGAAAGGGACGAGAAAGTGAAAGGGGAACAAAAATAAAATTAGAATAAAGAAAACAGTCTGATGAGGGGAGATGAGTCTATTTTACACCTGCCAGCAGTGTGTAAACCCCTTGAGAGAATGGGCTTTCTACCGAGGAGCCGTCCCCCCCAAGCCCAAACAACAGGCCAAACCTTTTGTACTAAAACTTTGATATAAAGGCAGCCAAAAACTGACATAGATTAACATCTGCTTATCGCTATATTAAATCTCAAATCAATATATCACATAACCTTGTGAGATAATATCTGCACCTCCCAAGAACTGAATACCATTGACATAGTACAATCAGTTTTGTCACTGATATCCAGTCACATATGTGAGGTATTCAAAATATCAACTACGTTCAGAACATTTTAGAGGAATATAACATTCTAATGTCTTTCACCAACATTTTAGAGGAACATAACATTCTCATTTCTTTCACCAGCTTGACTAACACTGAGGGCTAGAGAATTGACCACAAGTCCTTTTTGTGAGAGATGTTTCAATCTGGGGGATGCGAAACGTGTTTTCTATTGATCTCTCTTCTAGATTCTTCTCTGGCTTTGTTTCTTGTCACTTTTTGTGATTGTGGGTTGAGATCCGACTTGGGGCCTCCTGGGAGACTTGGCCAATCCTCGGATGATATAGATACGTGGGGGATCCCCAAGCCCTTAACAAAAGCCGGGATGTCTCCAGGGCAGCGTACCACATGTAAAACCCCAGAATGGCGGACTTGTAGGCGGAAAGGGAAACCCCAAGAATATAATATGTTCTGCTGTCTCAAAACCTCTAATAGAGGTCTTAAAGTCCTCCTCTTCTGAAGTGTGTGACGTGATAAATCAGACATGAGTTGTACAGAATGATCTTGATAAAGAATAGAATCCATTTTTCTGACCCTTATTAAGATGCTTTCTTTGATTTTGTATTTATGAACCCGGCAAATCACATCTCGATGTTTTGACATGTCAGAGGGTCTGGGACCCAGGGATCTATGGGCCCTGTCTAACTCCAACTCACTCTCTAAGGGCCGACCCAGAATAGAGTTGAACAAATGGCGCAGTGTCTCATCCAATTTATTGTGCTCAATTGTCTCTGGAAGTCCTCTAATCCTAATATTATTGCGCCTTTCTCTGTTCTCAATATCGTCTATCAAATCTGTTAGGTATTCCAATTGGTATGAGTGGGAGGACAAAGTTTGGTCATGAGATTTAACTTGTTGGGCGATGAATGCTGTGTGTGACTCAGCAGCAGACACTTTTTCTGTTAACTCTTGCATGTCCCCTCTAATGGCAGCAGTTTCAGCTCTGTAGGAGGACTCCAGTCTGGACATATAGGACTCCATGTCCTCCCTGGTTGGAATAGCTCGTATTCGAGCTTTGAGATCTCTCCACACTGCCTCATGCTGAGATAAATCATCCTGTTGGCTCTCCTCTGAGCAGCCAGGAGAGGGGGAGCGTAATAATGTGGGAAAGGGGCCTCTCTCAGGGGATCTCTGGTCATCAGTGGACCTTTGGGGTCTCTGTAAGTCCGGACCCGCAGCAGAGGTAAGCTCTGCCGAGTCTGAAGTGTCTGTGGGTTGGAGCATGGAGCTATCCCCCACCACACACCTGAATCCCGGAGGCGCGAAACCAGGGTCCGCCATCTTGGACTGGGGGGGGGTCCTCCGTAGCTGCGACGGTGAGGCCTCCTGTATTCTCCCACATCTGAGAGTCCTCCGCCGACGAAGGCATCGTCCGGTCTGTTGATCTTGATGGGGAGCGTTTACCACGTGGGCTCAGAGCCTCCGATGCAGGAGCCGAGGAGCGCTGTGCAGGGCCCGCCGACGCCATCTTAGATCCCGCTTGTGCAGGGGAAGCAGGTGCAGTGCTTCTCAGATAGCGTGTAATGTTCGTTGAAGATGCCCACTGGGTACTCACACTGGTCTGTGTTATGTTCCGTTTCTTTTTTGCTGGCATTGGCAGTATTTTGGCTCGATTTGATGTGATAGGCATGCCCCGAAGCTGGGCCAGGGACGGGAGCAAACAACCCTGCGACTTCACTCCTCCATAGCCAGGCCACGCCCCCTGTAATTTTTCATTTTTTGAAGGAAATTTACAAAACTTATTTTTATAGGGACCTGTTCAGTTTTGAAGTGACTTTGGGGGTTCTGTATGTTGGAAACTACCCAAAAGTAATACCATTTTAAAAACCGCCCCCCTCAACCTATTTAAAACTGCTTTCAGGTAGTTCATTAACCCTTCTGGTTCTTTTCAGTAAGTAATGGAAAGTGGCATGACAAGAATGAAAAGGTTTATTTTTACCCCCTAAGTTATGATAACTTCTGAGCAGGCCGCTACAGCCGGCAGACTCAGGCCGTTATTTGGCCGTTACCGGACATGGCAAACATCAGGACCACACAAGATCTCAGGGTGCCGATGGGGTTAAAGAGGAAGACTCCACACTTTGTTAACTATTTAGGTTCTGTAGTCACTATTGACAGCAGAATCTAAGTGGTTAAATGTCCATGGTCGGTGCCAACACTGATCATGGCTGATGCAGTTAGGTGTCAGCTATAGTGTACAGGTGACAGTTACAGGATTGTCATCAGTCGGGGAACGCTGGTCTCTTATATCGCAGGTCAGTAAAAAGACGCCTAGTTGTCACTAAGGGGTTAAGTGATGAAAAAAAAAATCGGAAATTTGTAAGAAAACATTTTTGCTTTTGTTGCCATTTTCCGAGACCTGTAGCGTTTTCATTTCTCGGGATCTGGGACTGTGTGAGGGCTTATGTTTTGTACCCTGAAGGGGACCTTTTTAATGATACCATTTTGGGGTAACTTACAAATTAAAGCTGCACCCTGAAACGCTATAATATGTAAACATTGGATATATAAGATCGGAGCTGCATTACTGCTGTAGAAAACATATTACACTATGAAGGTACTTAGCGCACATTGGCCGATCCATGCGAGCCCAGCCGCCAGAGCTTGATCCCACCAGCCCATATAATTGTAGCTGTCAGCCCAGGGCAGGCATCATGTTGGGTTTAGTGTCCCAATCAGGGGGTCGCCTTGTCGCTGACTGTTGGGCTCACTATTGGCCAATTTATGCGCTGAGTACAGGGGCATTCATAGAAATCATGGGGGCCCCAAAGAAAAAGTCCAAATTGGACCCCCTCTAAAAAAATAAAAAATTCTGCAGAGTAAGTGGAATCACAGTATATAGGCGCAGTCACAAAAGGGCATCTCAGCTATTGAAGACAGGGAAATGGACGCATCTTGTGGCATGTACATAGTAAATGTGCCCATACTGAAGCCCTTTTGTGTTCTCACCCCGCTTTTCGCCCTATAGATTTAAATACCCCTCAAAATGCATCCAACACACTGTATGATACTCCTACTGTAACCCCCACACACAGTATGATGACCCCAAAATCCCTCCCCAGCAAGTATGATACCTCCACAACCACCCATACAGTATGATGGCCCCCATAGCAACCCCCCGCCATCACACAGTATGATGGTCCCCACAAAGTATGAGGATCCCCACATAGTATGATGGCCCCACAGGTCCTCCACAGAACTCCTATACAATATGATGAAGGTACCCACATTATGATGGTCTGCACAGATCCCCCATACACAGTAATGTTGCCCCCACAGTAGTCCCCACCACAGTATGAGGCCTCACTGACCCCTGCAAGTCCTGACTGATGAAAAAAAATCTGAAAACTTTTCACCTAGCCCTGTTTCCCCACTGAGCTGCTGTATGCACCGTGTGAACTGAGGCTCTGCACAGCAGACGCGGTATAGTGACGTCATCACTAGTGCGCCGACAAACAGATTCACGTCTTAATGGTACAGCAGGCAGCCTTTTAGTTCTCCTCAACTCATGGGTTCAAAAGAGGCCACCTTGTCTGCCACTACTAGTCATATGTCACTGGTACTATAGTAAAAGTCATTTTACATGGTGACCTTAATATATATATAAATCAAAAAATAGAAAACAGCACAAAAAATTATGGTTTTGGTGCAAAAAAAGCCCCCCAGGTACACACCAGTCCTTTAGATATCCATGCAGAAATGGAGGCCTTACACAGAGTAGAATAAGGTGATAAGGTTTAATAGACCATATGGCAACGTTTTGGTACAAAATTGTGGACCTTTCTCAAGCATAGGTAAGGTGCAAGTGCAGAGTATTTAAGGCAATCTAATTACAATGGTAATCAGCAGCAATTACATGAAAAGTGCATAATATACATAATCTTTCAGATAAATAACATTACAAGACATGATGGTGAATAATCAGTGTAAAGTGACATTGTGCAAAAATACAATGTACACCGGTGAATCCTGAGACATGGTCAAAATTTAAAGAGACAGTTGATACACGGCTACAAAAAGTTAAAATTGATCTAGAAGAAACTAAGAGACATAAGTGGACCAGGGATGTGGAGGACTACCGGCTGGGTAATATTTATGACTGGCAGAAAAATGGAGGCAGAGCTGTCTTTGATAAGAAATCCTATAATAGATCAGGTGGTTATACTCTCTCTAGGGACTGTCTTGATATGATAATACCTTACATTTTTCAAACCGTATTTCCAGAAAGACTGATGGAAACAGGGGTCAACGGAGGACAAGAAGAGGTGGAAGGAAACACAACTGTGGAGAAAAGGGAAACAAGACAAAGAAACTGGATGAGTCCATCGAAACAGACAACCGTGGGGTCAAAGGAACAGAATTGGTAGTTAATCTTTCCTCTAAAAATTTCTCCATGGAGGCGATTAATGTTTTGTCCAAGAGTTTATCATTTAGTTTTAATACACATGTGAATTGGTTTAAACTTGAAACTGAGCTATATAAGTTTTTTAGATCCATAAAATTAAAGTATTGGTATGGCAGAAGTGATAAAAAAAAAAAAGGATAAAAATACGGGTATTGATATCACCAACAATGTTTTGCGGTTACATGATGTGAAGCTCAGTAACAAGAGTGACTTTGTACCTTTAATTAATGTGCCCCCTATAGAAGCCCACATCACTGCAGTAAATAGAGATATTGAGGACTTGAAACGGTCCTACACTACGGATACTTTCAGACATCCTAATTTTACCAAGAATGACTATAGACTTTTGGATTCCTTGATCCATGACGGCGACCTCACGATCAAACCCGCTGACAAGGGGGGAGTGGTCGTAGTCATGGATACAGTTAAATATATAGCTGAAGTAGAGCGACAGTTATCAGACACCGAGAGATATGAGGAATTTAATGGGGATCCTAAATATGTAATTATGAGGAAAATTAAATTAATCCTAGATGAAGCTATCCATCAAAATATCATTGATGAAGATCTATATAAATTTCTTATGCATGATAATCTGGTTACACCGGTGATATACATACTCCCTAAAATACATAAGTCTCTTGTAAATCCCCCCCGGTCGTCCAATCGTCTCAGGGAATGATTCCCTATTCAGCTGTATTGGTTTATATCTTGATAGGATCTTAGGTCCTCTATCTAGACACACAACATCTTTTGTGTTAGACACTACAGATTTTTTAAGGAAATTACAATTGAAAGTAAAATAATTTTGGCTTCCTTTGTCATGACCTCTTTGTACACGTCAATTAATCATGAAATGGGACTTGCAGCAATGAGTAAGAAACTGGGTGAGACTGATTATACACCAAGGGAAAGTGACTTTATCATGTGTCTGTTGGAGCTAATATTGAAAAATAATTATTTCCTCTTTAGTGATAAATATTATCTACAACGTAGAGGGACTGCCATGGGGGCCAGTATGGCTCCCGCATTTGCTAACTTGACCATGATGGTCATGGAGGAGGACCTTATCTATGTGTCCCACCACTTCAAACATGTTCGGGGATGGTGGAGATACATAGATGATGTCCTCCTCCTTTGGTCTGGATCTATGGAGGAATTGGTGGAATTCCATGTCTTTTTGAATAACCTGGATAGTGATAGTAAATTTACACTTTTAAGCTCAGATACAGAGATACAACTTTTGGATGTTCTGATTAAGTATGAGAATCAGAAATTGAGTACAGAATTGTTTGTTAAACCGACAGATAAGAATAATTTATTACGATATGATAGCCATCACCCACGTAAAATGGTGGAATCCTTACCATATAGTCAGTTCTTCAGAGTTAGGAGAATTGTTAGCAATGAAGGTAGACTTGGGACTACTTTGGACTCTATGGTTGACAGATTTAGGGAGAGGAAGTACCCCAAAAAACTGTTGAATAAATGGAGGGTTAAGGTTGAAAAAATAGATCGTACTATTCTTTTGGATAAAAGTGGGGATACTACTTTGGAGAGAATCCCATTGGTTACCACCTTTTGTGAACAGAGCAAATATGTGGCCAATATTGTTAACAAACATTGGCCTATGCTTAATAGATGTCTGACGCAAATGAAAGAGCTTAAAATGCCCCCGTTAATTTCATATAAATGGACTAAGAACATTAAAGATATATTAATACGGGCGGATATTGGTCCTCAGAAGACAATAACCCAGGGTTCACTAATTGGGAGACAAAGATTGGGTTGTTTCCCATGTCTCAATTGTGTAAATTGCCCAAATATGCTATAAGGAGATAAATTCCAATGTCCAATAAGTGGAGTGATATATACAATCAAATATTATCTTACATGCTCTTCTGATTATATTATCTATTTACTGCAGTGCCCGTGTAATTTACTATATATCGGTGAGACGACTACAGATTGTAAGACTAGGATGAACAATCATAGACACTCTATTAGGGAGAAAAGACTCGACTTACCTGTCTCTAAATATTTCATAGAGAAGGGACATCTTAAGAAACAATTGAAATGTATTATTATTGACCATCTACCCCCACTTAGAAGAGGAGGAGATAGGGTGCGCCTCCTGAAGATCAGGGAACTTGAATGGATTAGGAGACTTAATACTTTGAAACCACACGGCCTTAATGTTGACTTTAAGTTGAGTGTGACTCTCTAGGAATGATCGCTTGCCTGATTTTCACTCCTTTGTGAATTTCTTTGTCGTACATGGTATAAATCTTAGGTGTTTTTATTCATTTTTATATTCTTTTTTCTTTGATTCTTTAGATCTGCTGGTGCTGTAGGACAACGGAAGACTTGACCCATCCCCATATATATATATATTATTGAGATCGTAATGTGTTATGAATTATATATCACATATAAACCTTTTATTTATATTGCGCTATGTTGGATTAGGAATGTGGATTTCATTATATGCACTTACCTTGGAGTCCGTGATCCAATATGATTGTACGGCTCTATTTATGACATGATAACCCTTGTATGGTGCTAGGGTGGAGATGTGTTCCTCACAGCTTCATATCTCCCCTATACCTTTGGCCTCTGGGTTTCTTACTCCAGCATATGGGGGGCATTCACATGCTACTTGGGTCTATGTCTTATCACAGGATATTTGCTTTAATGCTTTATCTATTATTATTTGAATACGGTCCTCCTATTTGTAATATCTCCAATATTATATAGAAATTGGGCAAATTTCTCTTCTCCAATATGGTGGGCAGTGCTCTCTATACTGCTTTGTGCCTCTAGATCATGTGATGCCCATGATTCTCTATGGTGCGACCAAGTGATCACCATGTGACATGTTGTGGGCGATATGCCCTTTTCCAAGATGGCGCCGGTATACCTGGTCTTCTAGGGCACAGATGCGAAAGTCCTTACCTCCTGTTCTGACATGCGTGGTATTAGCTACAGGGACGCCGAGATTTTGGCGCTATATGCAAATGCAAATTGGAGTGAGCCATGTTTTCCTTTTGTATACACATCTGCTGCATATGATCAATTATGTATTATATGAGTGTTATGGCTATAAGCCGGTTTACATTGTAGTTTTGCACTATGTCACTTTACACTGATTATTCACCATCATGTCTTGTAATGTTATTTATCTGAAAGATTATGTATATTATGCACTTTTCATGTAATTGCTGCTGATTACCATTGTAATTAGATTGCCTTAAATACTCTGCACTTGCACCTTACCTATGCTTGAGAAAGGTCCACAATTTTGGACCGAAACGTTGCCATATGGTCTATTAAACCTTATCACCTTATTCTACTCTGTGTAAGGCCTCCATTTTTGCATGGATATATATATATATGAGGGTCAGTCAATAAGTAATGCCTCTTATTTTTCTCCTTAAATAAGGTAGTTATGTTAAATATTGGAATTTGGCACAATTTCTCAAAGCTTCTTCTCCAATCCACAGCAATTGCAGCTTCCTGCACCCACAGGTGGCCGGACTGTATCCGTCTGCAGAATGGCTGACATCGATGTTCGTATTAGACAACGTTCTGTGATTGAATTCTTGCAGAAGGTGAAACGCCCATTCGAATTCATGAGAGATTGAAGAATGTGTCCGGTGATGCAACAGTGGATGTCAGTACTGTTAGACGATGGGTTCCTCGCTGTAACGCAGCTGAAGGGCCATCACCGCTGACTGACAAAATGCGGAGTGGCCGGCCAGTAACCGCAGTGACTCCAAGCAACATTCAGCGAGTCGATGACATCATTGGTGGTGACCGCCGGGTGACTGCAGATGAATTGTGTGCCGTTATCTGCCTCAGTAAAGGCAGTGTGATGAAAATTATTGGACAATTGGGATACAGAAAAGTTTCTGCACGGTGGGTCCCAAGAATGCTTTTTACCATGCTGGAATACATGCCCTTGTTAAACGGTGGACCAAGACTATGGAAATGGATGGAGATTATATTGAAAAGTGACAAATTAATCGTTAATGTTGTGGTTTTCAACCTATGTAATTGCATTTGAATTTCTTGCCAATTAAAAGGAGAAAAAAAATAGGAGGCATTACTTATTGACTGACCCGTGTGTGTGTGTGTGTGTGTGTGTGTGTGTGTATATATATATATATATATTACAGACCAAAAGTTTGGACACACCTTCTCATTTAAAGATTTTTCTGTATTTTCATGACTATGAAAATTGTACATTCACACTGAAGGCATCAAAACTATGAATTACCACATGTGGAATTATATACTTACCAAAAAAGTGTGAAACAACTGAAAATATGTCTTATATTCTAGGTTCTTCACAGTAGCCACCTTTTGCTTTGATGACTGCTTTGCACACTCTTGGCATTCTCTTGATGAGCTTCAAGAGGTAGTCACCGGAAATGGTCTTCCAACAATCTTGAAGGAGTTCCCAGAGATGCTTAGCACTTGTTGGCCCTTTTGCCTTCACTCTGCGGTCCAGCTCACCCCAAACCATCTCGATTGGGTTCAGGTCTGGTGACTGTGGAGGCCAGGTCATCTGGTGTAGCCCCCTATCACTCTCCTTCTTGGTCAGATAGCCCTTACACAGCCTGGAGGTGTTTGAGGTCATTGTCCTGTTGAAAAATAAATGATGGTCCAACTAAACGCAAACCGGATGGAATAGCATGCCGCTGCAAGATGCTGTGGTAGCCATGCTGGTTCAGTATGCCTTCAATTTTGAATAAATCCCCAACAGTGTCACCAGCAAACCCCCCCACACCATCACACCTCCTCCTCCATGCTTCACGGTGGGAACCAGGCATGTAGAGTCCATCCGTTCACCTTTTCTGCGTCGCACAAAGACACGGTGGTTGGAACCAAAGATCTCAAATTTGGACTCATCAGACCAAAGCACAGATTTCCACTGGTCTAATGTCCATTCCTTGTGTTCTTTAGCCCAAACAAGTCTCTTCTGCTTGTTGCCTGTCCTTAGCAGTGGTTTCCTAGCAGCTATTTTACCATGAAGGCCTGCTGCACAAAGTCTCCTCTTAACAGTTGTTGTAGAGATGTGTCTGCTGCTAGAACTCTGTGTGGCATTGACCTGGTCTCTAATCTGAGCTGCTGTTAACCTGCGATTTCTGAGGCTGGTGACTCGGATAAACTTATCCTCAGAAGCAGAGGTGACTCTTGGTCTTCCTTTCCTGGGGTGGTCCTCATGTGAGACAGTTTCTTTGTAGCGCTTGATGGTTTTTGCAACTGCACTTGGGGATACTTTCAAAGTTTTCCCAATTTTTCGCACTGACTGACCTTCATTTTTTTCTTGCCATAATACAAAGCTGTGTATCCACCTGATTTCTGCACAACACAACTGATGGTCCCAACCCCATTTATAAGGCAAGAAATCCCACTTATTAAACCTGACAGGGCACACCTGTGAAATGAAAACCATTTCCGGTGACTACCTCTTGAAGCTCATCAAGAGAATGTCAAGAGTGTGCAAAGCAGTCATCAAAGCAAAAGGTGGCTACTGTGAAGAACCTAGAATATAAGACATATTTTCAGTTGTTTCACACTTTTTTGTTAAGTATATAATTCCACATGTGTTAATTCATAGTTTTGATGCCTTCAGTGTGAATGTACAATTTTTATAGTCATGAAAATACAGAAAAATCTTTAAATGAGAAGGTGTGTCCAAACTTTTGGTCTGTACTGTATATATAGTGAAGTCCATGTTACTACAATAATTGAATGATTTATGCATGGTATAGCATTTCACTCATAAAGTCAACCTTTGTCCATTTGCCCAAATATCAACATCGTGGACGAAATCCCCTGATCAGAAACTGGGCTTTACGGGTTTGTAACCTGTGAGGTGCACAGCGCATCTCTCTCCCACTCCGCACATCAGCTGGCGGTGAAGACGCCTGCCGAGAATGGATGGTCTATAATGAAGAATACGGCAGCCGCCTCTGTAAGCGCTGAGAAGTGCAAACATCGAATATATGACATTTCAATGTCATTACTGCTATATAGCATATACTTAAGATAAGAAGGTGCTTGGCCAATTCATGAGAGCCCACCAGCCACGACAAGCCATATCTTTTCTTTGATGGGACCCTAATTTAATAATTATCAGACCTCTCCCAGTCTAAAAGCTACAAATATAAAGGATAGGTAGGATCCAGAACTAATTAAAAACAGCCTAAGATCTCATTCACATGTCAGTATTTTGCATCAGTGTTTGTAAGGGGAAAACAGGAGCAGAACTTACAAAGAAAAACTATAATTAAAAGATTGACACTTGTTTTGTGTTTTGGAGACTCTCCTTGTTTTAGCACAGAAATACTGATCAAAAATACTGATGTGTGAATGAGGCCCGATGGGAGGGGATCAGTCAGATACAGTTGAAACCAGAAGTTTACATACACTATATAAAAGACACATCTGCATTAGTGATGAGCGAACGTGCTCGCCACTGCTCGATACTCGCCCGAGCATCACTGTGCACGACAAGCTCGGCGAGTGTTTCCGGGGCTGCTCGGCCGGAGCTGGGGTCCCCTCCCTGCATGTTTGGCGCTCTTTACAGAGCCAATGAACATGCAGGGATTGCCTGCCACTCATTGTAATGCCGCAGCCATGTTGGTTGTGGCATTACAGTGATTGGCTGGCCGCACAGCGTCATCAGGTCTATATCACACCTGGCGCCGCCATGCTCGTCACAGTCACTCCGGATCAGACAGTGTAAGGAGAGGAGCTGCTGAGCTAGGGAAAGATTTGCTTGTTTCTAGTTAGTGTAGGTGTACCACAACATATATATATATAATATCCATCTGAACTAACTAATCTGTGCTAGGCAGGCAGTGTATATAGGCAGGCAGGGTATATAGCAGACTGCAGTGCACATAGCAACAGGGTCCATTCCAGTCCTGTCTGCTGCTGCTGTTCTTACAGATATTTGTAGACATAGCCCCAGATTTCAGGGGCCAGGGCAATTTTTTTTTATCTTAATCCTGATTATTTGCTTAAAAAGTGGTCCAAATTACATCATTTTTCTGCTCCATTTGCTTGTTCTCACTGCAGAATAAAGCCAGATCTGTTCTATATTTCAGCGATAAAAATCCAGAAGTTTGAACTGAACGTGGAAAATATTGGTCTCCTTTTCCATTGTGTTGCGGTGTGTCGGTCAAGCTATTCTCACGAGGTCTCTGTGTAGAATATTATTAGTAAATTACAGGCCTGTAATTTAAAGCCGTGGTTCTCTGTCAGACAAATCACCTAAAAGACTGTTCAAAAATCAGCCATTTCTTCCATTTTCATTCCGTTGCACTGTCGGTGAAGTTATTCATACTACTTCTCCTTGTAGAATAATATTAGTAAATTACAGGCCTACTATTTAAAATCGTGTTTCTCTGTCAGTCATATATATATACAGTGGGGAAAAAAGTATTTATTCAGCCCCCAATTGTGCAAGTTCTCCCACTTAAGAAGATGAGGTCGGCCTGTAATTGACATCATAGGTCGACCTCAACTATGAGAGACAAAATGAGAAAACAAATCCTGGAAATCACATTGTCTCATTTGGAAATACATTTTTTTTTCAAATTTTGGTGGAAAATAAGTATTTGGTTAATTACAAAAGTTCATCTCAATACTTTGTTATTTATCCTTTGTTGGCAATGACAGAGATGAAACGTCTTCTGTAAGTCTTCACAAGGTTGGCACACACTGTTGCTGGTATGTTGGCCCATTCCTCCATGCAGATCTCCTCTAGAGCAGTGATGTTTTGGGGCTGTCGCTGGGCAACACGGACTTTCAACTCCCTCCAAAGGTTTTCTATAGGGTTTAGATCTGGAGACTGGCTAGGCCGCTCCAGGACCTTGAAATGCTTCTTAAGAAGACACTCCTTCGTTGCCCTGGTTGTGTGCTTGGGATCATTGTCATGCTCAAAGACCCAGCCACGTTTCATCTTCAATGCCCTTGCTGATGGAAGGAGGTTTGCACTCAAAATCTCACGATACATGGCCCAATTCATTCTTTCTGTACATGGATCCGTCGTCCTGGTCCCTTGGCAGAGAAACAGCCCCAAAGAATGAGGTTGCCATCCCCATGCTTCACAGTAAGTATGGTGTTCTTTGGATGCAACTCCGCATTCTTTCTCCTCCAAACACGACGAGTTTTGTTTCTACCAAACAGTTCTACTTTGGTTTCATCTGACCATATGACATTCTCCCAGTACTCTTCTAGATCATCCGAATGCTCTCTAGCGAACTTCAGACTGGCCCGGACATGTAATGGCTTAAGCAGGGGGACATGTCTGGCACTGCAGGATCTGAGTCCCTGGCGGCGTAGTGTGTTACTGATGGTAGCCTGTGTAACATTCGTCCCAGCTCTCTACAGGTCATTCACTAGGTCCCCTCCGTGTGGTTCTGGGATTTTTGCTCACCGTTCTTGAGATCATTTTGACCTCACGGGGTGAGGTCTTATGTGGCGCTCCAGATTGAGGGAGATTATCAGTGGTCTTGTATGTCTTCATTTTCTAATTATTGCTCCCACAGTTGATTTCTTCACACCAAACTGCTTGCCTATTGCTGATTCAGTCTTGCCAGCCTGGTGCAGGACTGCAATTTTCACAGATATGGGTTGCAGAGTACACACTGCAGCTTCTGGCACAGTACTCCTAAAGATATGGGATGAAAAGTGCACATAGCGGCTTTTGACACAGTACACCTGCAGATTATGGTTGCAGAGTACACACAGCAGCTTTTGGCACAGTACTTCCAGAGATATGGGTTGGAGAGTACAAACAGCGGCTTTTGACACAGTACTCTCACAGATATGGGTTGCAGAGTACACACAGCATCTTTTGGCACAGCAACAGATATGGGTTGCAGAGTACACACAGCGTCTTTTGGCACAGTACTCCCACAGATATGGGATACAGAGTACACACAGCAGCTTTTGACACAGTACGCCCACAGATATAAGTTGCAGAGTACACACAGTGGCTTTTGGAACAGTACTTCCACAGATATGAGTTGCAGAGTACACACAGCGGCTTTTGGCACGGTACTCCCACAGATATGGGTTGCGAGTACATAGCAGCTTTTGGCACAGTACTCCCACAGATATGGGTTGTAGAGTACACACAGCGGCTTTTGCACTGTACACCCACAGATATAAGTTGCGGAGTACACACAGTGGCTTTTGGCACAGTACTCCCACAGATATGGGTTGCAAAGTACACAGCAGCAGCATTTGGCACAGTACTCCCACAGATATGGGATATTGAGTACACACACAGGCTTTTGGCATAGTACTCCCACAGATATGAGTTGCAGAGTGCACAGAGCGTCTTTTGGCACTGTTCTCCCACAGATATGGGTTACAGAGTACACACAGCAACTTTTGGCACAGTACTCCCACCGATATGGGTTGCAGAGTACACACAGAAGCTTTTGGCACAGTACTTTCAAAGATATGGGTTGTAGAGTACACACAGCAGCTTTTGGCACAGTACTCCCACAGATATGGGTTGCAGAGTACACACAGTGTTTTTTGGCACAGTACTCCCACAGATATGGGTTGCAGAGTACACACAGTGGATTTGGCACAGTACTCCCACAGATATGGGTTGCAAAATACACACAGCGGCTTTTGGCACAGTACTCCCACAAATATGGGTTGCAGAGTGCACACAGCGGCTTTTGGCACAGTACTCCCACAGATTTGGGTTGCAGAGTACACACAGCGGCTGTTGGCACAGTACTCCCACAGATGGGTTGCAGGGGAATTGGATGTTTCGCCCCCAACAATTCGCCCCGGTTATATTTCGCCCCCAGCATTTGGCCCACAGGATGTTTTGCCCCCGCACATTTCACCCCAATCCGGGGGCGAAACGTGCGGGGGGCGAAATGTGCGGGGCGAAATGTACCTGGGGGCGAACTGCTGGGGGCAAATTGCTGGGGTCAAAACTTCCTATAACCGGGTTGCAGAGTATACACAGTAGCATTTGACACAGTTCTCCTAAAGATATGGGTTTCAGAGTACACATAGCAGCTTTTGGCACAGTAATCCCACATATATGAGTTGCAGAGTACACACAACGGCTTTTAGCCCAGTAGTTCAATAGATATGGTTTGAAGAGTGCACACAGCAACTTCTGGCACAGCACTCCTACAAATACGAGTTGCAGAGTACACACAGCAGCTTTGGCACAGTACTCCCACAGATATGGGTTGCAGAGTAAACACAGTGGCTTTTGGCACAGAACTCCTACAGATATGGGTTGCAGAGTAAACACAGCGACTTTTGGCACAGTACTTTCACGGATATGGGTTTCAGATTATACACAGCGGCTTTTGGCAGAGTACGCCCACAGATATGGGTTGCAGAGAACGCACAGTAGCTTTTGGCATAGTACTCCCACAGATATGGGTTGCAGAGTACACACAGTAGCTTTTGGCAAAGTACACCCACAGATATAGGTTGCAGAGTACACATAGCTTTTGGCACAGTACTCCTACAGATATAGGTTGCATAGTACGTACAGAGGCTTTAGGCATAGTACTCCCACAGATATGGGTTGCAGAGTACACACTGACTTTTGGCACAGTCCTCCCACAGATATGGGTTGCAGAGTGCAAACAGCGGCTTTTGGCACAGTACTCCCACAGATATCGGTTGCAGAGTGCACACAGTGGCTTTTGGCACAGTACTCCCACAGATATGCTTTGCAGAGTACACACAGTGACTTTTGGCACAGTACTCCCACAGATATAGTTTGCAGAGTGCACACAGAGGCTTTTGCACAGTACTCCCACAGGTATGGGTTGCAAAGTACACACAGCAGCATTTGGTACAGTACTCTCAAAGATATGAGTTGCAGAGTACACAGCGGCTTTAGGCACAGAACTCCTAAAGATATGGGTTGCAGAGTACACACTGTGGCTTTTGGCACAGTACTCCCACAGATATGGGTTGCAGAGTACACACAGCGGCTTTTGCACTGTACACCCACAGATATAAGTTGCAGAGTACACACAGTGGCTTTTGGCACAGTGCTCCCACAGATATGGGTTGCAAAGTACACACAGCAGCATTTGGCACAGTACTCCCACAGATATGGGATATTGAGTACACACAGAGGCTTTTGGCATAGTACTCCCACAGATATGAGTTGCAGAGTGCACAGAGCGTCTTTTGGCACTGTGCTCCCACAGATATGGGTTGCAGAGTACACACAGCAACTTTTGGCACAGTACTCCCACCGATATGGGTTGCAGAGTACACACAGAAGCTTTTGGCACAGTACTTTCAAAGATATGGGTTGTAGAGTACACACAGCGGCTTTTGGCACAGTACTCCCACAGATATGGGTTGCAGAGTACACACAGTGGTTTTTGGCACAGTACTCCCACAGATATGGGTTGCAGAGAACACACAGTGGCTTTTGGCACAGTACTCCCACAGATATGGGTTGCAAAATACACACAGTGGCTTTTGGCACAGTAGTCCCACAAATATGGGTTGCAGAGTGCACACAGCGGCTTTTGGCACAGTACTCCCACAGATTTGGGTTGCAGAGTACACACAGCAGCTGTTGGCACAGTACTCCCATAGATATGGGTTGCAGGGGAATTGGATGTTTCGCCCCCAACAATTCGCCCCGGTTACATTTCGCCCCCAGCATTTGGCCCCCAGGATGTTTTGCCCCCGCACATATTGCCCCCAGTTCACCCCGATCCGGGGGCGAAATGTGCGGTGGGCGAATCTTCCTGGGGGCGAAATGTGGGGGGTGAAATGTACCTGGGGGCGAATTGGTGGGGACGAACTGCTGGGGGCAAATTGCTGGGGTCAAAACTTCCTATAACCGGGTTGCAGAGTATACACAGTAGCATTTGACACAGTACTCCTAAAGATATGGGTTTCAGAGTACACATAGCAGCTTTTGGCACAGTAATTGTTATGTTCTGCTACCAGAGCTAAGGAAAGAGAGATCTGTCCCTACGATAGAACTCAGCTTAATCCCTACGATGTAACAGGGAACCTGATCCTGCGATCAGACCTGCTAAAGTCCTAAGCTAGTCTGTACGGAGACCTATAGATGTGGGGAAGGAATCCCTACAAGTACTAAGGACTGGGAGGATAAAGGGACACCTCCTAACAGAAATAGTAGCAGACAGACGAACAAACAAAATATATAGAACACAGAGGTCCGTAGACCAAGCAAACTAACAGAGTTAGATACAGAGCACAGGCTAGCTAGAAAGTAGTTATACAATGAAGTCCAGCAAAGCCAGAAGGGCGGAGCAGGATTAAATAGGCCAACAAGGTCATGTGACCAGCAATAGAAAAAACCTAAGAGCAAGGTTCTAACAGTACCCCCCCTTCTAAGAGGATCCTCCGGATCCCCTAGGACCAGGCTTATCAGGAAATCTCCTGTGAAACGCTCTGATAAGTCTGGATGCGGAAACATCATCCGACCTCACCCAAGAGTTATCCTCAGGTCCGAAACCTTTCCAGGCCACGAGATACTGCAAACTACCTCTATACCGTCTAGAGTTAAGGATGCGAGAAATTTCATATTCCCCGTCCTCCACCACCGGAGGAACAGAGGCAGAGGCGTCACAATCCGACACAACAGCTTTTTTCAACAGAGAGACATGAAACACCGGATTAATTCTCCAGGAGGTAGGAACCTCCAACCTAACAGCAGATTGGTTGACAACCTGAAGCACCTTAAAGGGCCCTACAAACTTGGGACCCAATTTCTTAGAAGGAATCCTCAACCGCAGATTCCTAGAGGACAACCAAACCATGTCACCAACAGCGAACAAAACCTCCTGTCGTTTCCTATCAAAGTAGTCTTTAGATTTTCTGTTGGCCTCCTGAAGATTACCACGCACATCCGTCCAAACTCTCTCCAAATCACCGGAAAAATTCTCCTCCTCAGGCACGGCAGATCCCAACTTGGAGAACGACCCAAACGACGGATGTCTCCCAGAACAACAAAAAAAAGGCGAACAACCAGCAGAAGAAGATGTATGATTGTTCAGAGCAAATTCAGCAAGTGGCAGAAACTCAGACCACCCCTCTTGATTGTCTGCCACAAAACAACGCAAGAACTGCTCAACATCCTGGTTTTTCCTTTCTGTCTGGCCATTAGATTCAGGATGATATCCGGATGAGAACGACAAATGAACTCCCAACCTGTCACAAAAGGCACGCCAAAAACGAGCCACGAACTGAGGTCCCCTATCAGAAACAATGTCAGTAGGAACGCCATGAAGTCTGACAATTTCCTTGACAAAGGCCTTAGCGAGAGTTTTAGCGCAGGGCAGTTTGACGAAGGGAACCAAGTGACACATCTTGCTAAAACGGTCCACGACCACCCAGATGACAGTAAAACCCTCAGAGGGGGGAAGGTCAGTTATAAAGTCCATAGCCAAATGTGTCCAAGGAGCACTGGGGACCTCCAAAGGACAAAGTAACCCCGCAGCAGGAGTATGTGAGGACTTAGATCTAGCACATATAGTACATTGACGCACCCACTTAATGACTTCCTTCTGCCATCCAGGCCACCAAAAACTGCGGCCCACCAGTCTCTTGGTCTCAGAGATTCCGGGATGACCTGCCAACCGAGATTCGTGACACTCAACAAACAAATCTCTCCTAAAGGTCCCAGGCACAAACAACCTCCCATAGGGAGTGTTAGATGGGGCATTCTCCTGTGCTTTAAGAATCTCATCTTCCAAAACGGAGTCCAAAGCAGCTATCACAACACCTTCTTGTAAAATGTTCTCCTCTTTCTCAGCACCGACTATGGGAGAAAAACTGCGAGACAAGGCATCCGCCTTAACATTCTTAGTACCTGGGATGTAAGTAACGGAGAAATTAAACCGCGAGAAAAACAGTGCCCACCTAGCCTGACGGGCATTCAGGCGCTTGGCAGCATCAAGATATATCAGATTTTTATGATCCGTAAAAACCTGAACGGGAAATTCAGCACCTTCCAAGAGGTGGCGCCAGTGTTCAAATGCGAGTTTAATAGCCAATAATTCCCGATTACCAATATCGTAATTCAGTTCAGTCTCCGAAAATTTTTTTGAAAAAAAAGCACAGGGATGTACTCCATCCCCGTTATCCTGAGACAATACTGCGCCAACCCCCACAGAGGAAGCATCAACCTCAACCAAAAACGGCTTAGTCACATCAGGCTGCATAAGGATGGGAGCAGAGGTGAACCTCTCCTTGAGATACACAAAAGCTTCAATGGCCTCAGAAGTCCACTGAACCGCATCAGCACCTTTCCTGGTGAGATCGGTCAGCGGTCTGACAATAATAGAAATTTTTTTTATGAATTTTCTGTAATAATTGGCGAAACCCAAAAACCTCTATCGATTTCAAACCAATAGGCCTAGGCCATTCCTGCACAGCTTGAACTTTAACCGGGTCCATCTCAAAACCTTCGCTGGAGATAATGTAGCCCAAAAAACTAATTCTCTGTACAGCGAACTCACATTTCTCCAGCTTAGCAAAAAGCGAATTGTCCATTAATAACTGTAATACCTCACGTACGCTCCGCCAATGAGACTCCAGATCCGGCGAATAAATCAAAATGTCATCCAAATACACAACCACATTTTTGCCGATCAAAGGTCTAAGGATGTCATTAATAAGATTCTGAAAAAATGCAGGAGCATTAGTAAGACCAAAAGGCATAACCAGATTCTCAAAATGACCCACAGGAGTGTTAAAAGCAGTCTTCCATTCGTCACCCTCCTTCATGCGCAACAGATTGTATGCCCCCTGAAGGTCAATTTTAGAGAACCACTTGCCCCCCACTAACTGGTTAAACAGATCAGGAATCAATGGCAGTGGGTAAGGATTGCGTACAGTAATTTTGTTAATCTCACGAAAATCCAGACAAGGACGTAAACCGCCGTCCTTTTTTTTTTACAAAAAAAAATCCAACCGCCACAGGAGACTTAGAGGGCCTAATGTGACCGGCGGCCAAACTTGTCTGTATGTATTCCTCCAAAGCCTTTCTCTCAGGAATAGTAAGGATAAATAAACGACTTTTAGGAAGAGTCGCTCCAGGGACAAATTCAATAGAACAATCATAGTCTCTATGGGGAGGCAAAACCTGCGATTCCTTCTCAGAAAAAACTCTCCAAAAATCCTGAATAGGTACAGGCAATTCCCCTTTATCCACAGCTGCAATACGTCCGTTACAACACTTGTCATAACATTTATGGCTCCAGGATTTAATTTCACTGGTAGACCAATCCAGTACAGGATTGTGCAATTTTAACCAGGGCAATCCCAAGACCACCGGAGAAGGCAAGTTATTCAAGACTACCAAATCCAATTTCTCATGGTGAACACCATTAATAGTGAGAGGAAATTCACAGACCTTGAGAGTAACATTCTTCAAAGGGGAGCCATCCACAGAAACCACAGCAATGGGGGATGATAAAGGTTCGGGTTTTAAATTGAGTCTTTCCAAGAATCCCCTTATCAATTACATTCAGAGTAGACCCACAATCAACAAACACCCGAAATTCCATTAATTTTTCCTGAGCAATCGTGGAAGCAGCTAAAAATACACCCTTGGAATTTAAACAGGCAATACGGGCATGACTGACCATTTTTTTTTCTTTCTTCATACGAAGCTCACAGCCTTTAATCAAATGACCAGATTTTCCGCAATAGAAACACAAGCCTTCAGAAAATCTGCGGTCCTTTTCTTGAGAGCGAGGTGCCATCGCTCCAATCTCCATCGGTTCACCACTGTTAGTACACACATTCTCATAACCAGAAACTGACATAGCAGAGGATTTGCTCTCATTAACCCTTGCACGCAGTCTCCTATCCACCCGTATAGCTAATTGCATAGCCTGTTGCAAATCTTCAGGTGTAGGATAAGCAATTAGCAGGTCTTTAACCCTTTCATTGAGCCCAGCAAGAAACAGACTTTTCAGAGCAGAATCGTTCCACCCTGTTTGAGTAGACCATCGACGGAAATGAGTACAATATTTTTCCACATTACCTGATCCCTGTCTCAAACGTCTTAACTCAGTCTCAGCTGATGAGACACGGTCAGGATCATCATATAATAGTCCCAAAGCAGAAAAAAAACTATCCACTGATCTGAAGCATGTATCACTAGGTTGCAAAGAAAAGGCCCACTCCTGAGGCTCTTTGCGCAAAAGTGACATTATGAACCCTATGCGCTGGGATTCATCCCCAGAGGACTTGGGTCTCAAACGAAAATACAATAAACAAGCATTTTTAAATGAAAAAAATTCTCGGTGTTCACCAAAAAATAAATCCGGCAAACGTACCTTAGGCTCCAAGAAATGTGCTCCAGGACAGTTACTCACGTGCTGACGGAGCTCGGTCACCTCCAGAGAGAGTCCCTGCAGGCGTTTAGCCAAATCCAGAACCGACACCATGATGGAACAGAAAAATCTTTCCTTAGAAAATTTGCAGGCTGGACTTACTGTTATGTTCTGCTACCAGAGCTAAGGAAAAAAAGGAGATCTGTCCCTACGATAGAACTCAGCTTAATCCCTATGATGTAACAGGGAACCTGATCCTGCGATCAGACCTGCTAAAGTCCTAAGCTTGTCTGTACGGAGACCTATAGATGTGGGGAAGGAATCCCTACAAGTACTAAGGACTGGGAGGATAAAGGGACACCTCCTAACAGAAATAGTAGCAGACAGACGAACAAACAAAATATATAGAACACAGAGGTCCGTAGACCAAGCAAACTAACAGAGTTAGATACAGAGCACAGGCTAGCTAGAAAGTAGTTATACAATGAAGTCCAGCAAAGCCAGAAGGGCGGAGCAGGATTAAATAGGCCAACAAGGTCATGTGACCAGCAATAGAAAAAACCTAAGAGCAAGGTTCTAACAGTAATCCTACAGATATGGGTTGCAAAGTATACACAGCGACTTTTGGCACAGTCCTCCCACAGATATGGGTTGCAGAGTGGACACAGCAGCTTTTGGTACAGTACTCCCAAAGATATGGGTTGCAGAGTGCAAACAGCAGCTTTACGCACAGTACACCCACAGATATGATTTGCAGAGTGCACACAGTGACTTTTGGCACAGTACACCCACAGATATAAGCTGCAGAGTACAAACAGTGGCTTTTGGCACAGTACTCCTACAGATATGAGTTGCAGAGTGCACAGAGCGTCTTTTGGCACAGTACTCCCACAGGTATGGGTTGCAAAGTACACACAGAGGCTTTTGGCACAGTACTCCCAAAGATATGAGTTGCCGAGTGCACAGAGCGTCTTTTGGCACATTACTCCCACAGATATGGGTTGCAGAGTACAAATAGTGACTTTTGGCACAGTACTCCCACAGATATGCGTTGCAGAGTACACACAGTGACTTTTGGCACAGTACGCCCACAGATTTGGGTTGCAGAGTACACACAGCTGTGTTTGCACAGTACTCCTACAGATATGAGTTGCAGTGTACACACAGAGGATTTTGCCACAGTACTCCCACACTCTTTTGGCACAGTAGTCCCACAGATATGGGTTGAGTACACACAACAGCTTTTGGCTCAGTACTCCCACAGATATGGGTTGCAAAGTACACACAGCGTCTTTTGGCGCAGTACTCCGACAGATATGGGTTGCAGAGTACACACCGTGGCTATTGGCACAGGACTTCCAAAGATAAGGGTTGCAAAGTACACACAGTGGCTTTTAGCTCAGTACTTCTATATATATGGGTTGAAGAGTGCACACAGCAGCTTCTGGCACAGCATTCCCACAGATATGAGTTGCAGAGTACACGCAGCAGGTTTTGGCGCAGTACTCTCACAGATATGGGTTGCAGAGTACACACCGCGGCTTTAGGCACAGTACTCCCAAAGATATGGGTTGCAGAGTGCACACAGCGGCTTTACGCACAGTACACCCACAAATATGATTTGCAGAGTACTCACAGCGACTTTTGGCACAGTCCTCCCACAGATATAGGTTGCAGAGTGCACACAGCGACTTTTGGCACTGTACTCCTAAAGATATGGGTTACATAGTACACACAGTAACTTTTGGCACAGTACTGCCACAGATATGGGTTGCACAGTAAACACAGCGGCTTTTGGCAGAGTACTCCCACAGATATGGGTTGCAGAGTACAGACAGCGGCTTTTGCACAGTACTGTTATGATCTGCAACATAAACTAAGGAAAGAATGGGAAAAGCTGTCCCTACAGTAAGACTAAGCTGAATCCCTACGATGTAGCGGGCAGCCTGTTCCTTGTGAACAGACCCGCCTTCGTCCTCGGCTAGTCTGAACGGAGACCTATAGAATAAAGGGAGAGGTCCCTAAAAGAACTAAGGACTGGGACAAAAATGGGACACCTGCTAACAGAAGTTGTTGTAGAGCAAAAAGACAAACTGACAAAAAGTACTAGAGGTCCCAGAGGACCAAGCAAACTAGACAGAGATAGGCACCGAAGCACCTGGCTAGAGAGACAGGCAAAAAGCACTGAAGTCCAGCAAGGCCAGAAGGGCGGAGCTGAAATATATAGACAGCTGGTCACGTGACCGCAAAACACAAGATAGCAAAAACTAACAGGAGGGTTCTAGCAAGTACGCCCACAGATATAAGTTGCCGAGTACAGAATACACAGAGCTTCTTTTGGCACAGTACTCCCACAGATATGAGTTGCAGAGTGCACAGAGCGTCTTTTGGCACAGTACTCCCACAGATATGGGTTGCAGAGTACAGACAGCGGCTTTTGCACAGTATGCCCACAGATATAAGTTGCAGATTACACAGAGCTTCTTTTGGCACAGTACCCCCACAGATATGGATTGCAAAGTACCCACAGCAGCATTTGGCATAGTACTCCCACAGACATGGGATACAGAGTACACACAGCGGCTTTTGGCACAGTCCTCACACAGATATAGGTTGCAGAGTACATACAGCGACTTTTGGCACAGTACTTCCACGGATATGAATTGCAGAGTGCACACAGTAGCTTTTGGCAAAGTACTCCCACAGATATAGGTTGCAGAGTACACATAGCAGCTTTTGGCACAGTACTCCCACAGATATGGGTTGCAGAGTACACACAGTGACTTTTGGCACAGTGCTCCCACAGATATGAATTGAAGAGTGTACACAGCAGCTTCTGACACAGTATTAACATAGATATGGGTTGCAGAGTACACACAGCGTCTTTTGGCACAGTATTCCCACAGATTTAAGTTGCAGAGTGCACAGCGGCTTTTGATACAGTACTCCCACAGATATGGGTTGCAGAGTATACACAGTGGCTTTTGGCACAGTACTCTCACAGATATGGGTTGCATAGTACACAAAGCGGCTTTTAGCTCAGTATTTCTACAAATATGGGTTGAAGAGTGTACACAGCAGCTTCTGGCACAGCATTCCCACAAATATTGGTTGCAGAGTCCACACAGTGGATTTTGGCACAGTACTCCCACAGATATGGGTTGCATAGTACACAAAGCGGCTTTTGGCAGAGTACTCCTGCAGATGTGGGATGCAAACTGCACACAGCGGCTTTTGTCACAGTACTTCCACAGATATGGGTTGCAGAGTACACACAGCAGCTTTTCGCACAGTACTTCTACAGATATGGGTTGTAGAGTACACACAGTGTCTTTTGGCACTGTACCCCACAGATATGGGTTGCAGAGTACACACAGTGTCTTTTGGCACAGTATTCCCACAGATATGGGTTTCAGAGTACACAGCAGCTTTTGGCACAGTACTCCTACAGATATGGTATGCAAAGTGCAAACATCGGCTTTTGGCACAGTACTTCCACAGATATGGGTTGCAGAGTACACACAGCGGCTTTTGGCACAGAACACCCACAGATATGGGTTGGAGAGTACACACATCGGCTTTTGGCACTGTCCTCTCACAGATATTGGTTGCAGAGTACACACAGCGGCTTTTGGCACAGTACTCCGACAGATATGGATTGCAGAGTACACATAGCAGCTTTTGGCACAGTACTCCCACAGATATGGATTGCAGAGTACACACAGCGGCTTTTAGCTCAGTACTCCCACAGATATGAATTGCAGAGTGCACACAGCGGCTTTTGGCATTGTACTCCCACAGATATGTGATGCAGAGTACACACAGCGGCTTTAGGCACAGTACTCCCGCAGATAAGGGATGCAGAGTACACACAGCAGCTTTTGGCACAGTACTCCCACAGATAAGGGATGTAGAGTACACACAGCAGCTTCTGGCACAGTACTCCCACAGATATGGATTGCAGATTAAACACGGCATCTTATGGTACAGTATTCCAACAAATATGGGTTGCAGAATTCAAACAGCAGCATTTAGCACAGTGCTCCCACAGATATGGGTTGCAGAGTACACACAGCAAGTTTTGGCACAGCACTCTCAGAGATATGAGTTGCAGAGTACACAGCGGCTTTAGGCACAGCACTCCTAAAGATATGGGTTGCAGAGTACACATTGCGGCTTTTGGCACAGTACCCCTACAGATATGGGTTGCAGAGTACACACAGTAGCTTTTGGCACAGAACTCCCACAGATATGGGTTGCAGAGTACACATAGCGGCTTTTGCACAGTACGCCCACAGATATGAGTTCCAGAGTACAGAGCGGGTTTTGGCACAGTACTCCCACAGATATGGGTTGCAGAGTACACACAGCGGCCTTTGCACAGTTCACCCACAGATATAAGTAGCAGAGTACATACAGTGGCTTTTGGCACAGTACTCCCACAGATATGAGTTGCAGAGTACACAGCGGCTTTTGGCACAATACTCCTAAATATATGGGTTATAGAGTACACACAGCGACTTTTGGCACAGTCCTCGCACAGATATGGATTGCAGAGTACACACAGTAACTTTTGGCACAGTACTCCCACAGATATGAGTTGCTGAGTGCACAGAGCTTCTTTTGGCACAGTACTCCCACAGATATGGGTTGCATAGTACACACAGTGGCTTTTAGCTCAGTACTTCTACAAATATGGGTTTAAGATTGTACACAGCCGCTTCTGGCACAGCATTCCCACAGATATGGTTGCAGAGTCCACAAAGAGGTTTTTGGCATAGTATTCCCACACATATGGTTTGGAGAGTACACACAGCGGATTTTGGTACAGTACTCACAGAGATATGGGTTGCAGAGTACACACAGCGGGTTTTGGCACAGTACTCCCACAGATATGGGTTGCATGGTACACACAGCAGCTTTTAGCTCAGTACTTCTACAAATATGGGTTGAAGATTGTACACACCAGCTTCTGGCACAGCATTCCCACAGATATGGGTTGCTGAGTACACACAGCATCTTTTGGCACAGTATTCCCACAGATATGGTTTGGAGAGTACACAGCGGATTTTGGCACAGTATTCCCACAGATTTAAGTTGCAGAGTACACAGCTGCTTTTGGCACAGTACTCCCACAGATATGAGTTGCAGAGTACACATTGGCTTTTGGCACAGTATTCCCACAGATACGGTTTGGAGAGTACACAGCGGATTTTGGCACAGTATTCCCACAGATTTAAGTTGCAGAGTACACAGCAGCTTCTGGCACAGTACTCCCACAGATATGGGTTGCAGAGTACACATCGGCTTTTGGCACAGTACTCCTACAGATATGGGTTGCAAAGTGCACACATCTTCTTTTGGCAGAGTACACATACAGATTTGGGTTGCAGAGTACGCACAGCGACTTTTGGCACAGTACTTCCACAGATATGGGTTGGAGAGTACACACATCGGCTTTTGGCCCTGTACTCTCACAGATATTGGTTGCAGAGTACACACAGTGGCTTTTGGCACAGTACTCCCACAGATATGGATTGCAGAGTACACATATCGGCTTTTGGCACAGTACTCCCACAGATATGAATTGCAGAGTACACACAGCGGCTTTTGGCTCAGTAGTCCCACAGATATGATGAATTGCAGAGTGCACACAATGGCTTTTGGCATTGTACTCCCACAGATATGGGATGCACAGTGCACACAGCGGCTTTTGGCACAGTACTCCCACAGATAAGGGATGCAGAGTACACACAGCGGCTTTTGGCACAGTACTCCCACAGATAAGGGATGCTAAGTACACACAACAGCTTCTGGCACAGTACTCCCACAGATATTGGTTGCAGAGTACATACAGCGGCTTTGGGCTCAGTAGTCCCAGAGATATGGGTTGCAGAGTACACACAGCGGCTTTGGGCTCAGTAGTCCCAGAGATATGGGTTGCAGAGTAAACACAGCATCTTATGGTACAGTACTCCTACAGATATGGGTTGCAGAATTCAAACAGCAGCATTTAGCACAGTACTCCTACAGATATGGGCTGCAGAATACACACAGCGGCTTTTGGCACAGTACTCCCACAGATATAGGTTGCAGTGTATACACAGCGACATTTGGTACAGTACTTCCACGGATATGGGTTTTAGTGTATACACAGCGGTTTTAGGCAGAGCACGCCCACAGATATGGGTTGCAGAGTACACACAGTAGTTTTTGGCACAGTACTCCCACAGATATGGGTTTCAGAGTACACACAGTAGCTTTTGGCAAAGTACTCCTAGAGATATAGTTTGCAGAGTGCACATACAACCCCTTGCAAAAATTCTGGAATCACCGGGCTCGGAGGATGTTCATTCAGTTGTTTAATGTTGTTGAAAAAAGGCAGATCACAGACATGGCACAAAACTAAAGTCATTTCAAATGGCAACTTTAGGGCTTTAAGAAACACTAAAGGAAATCAAGATTAAAAATGTGGTACTCAGTAAGGGTAATTTTTTTCAGACCAAGCAGAGGGAAAAAATTTTGGAATCACTCAATTCTGAGGAAAAAATTATGGAATCACCCTGTAAATTTTCATTCCAAAACTGACACCTGCATCAAATTAGATCTGCTCGTTAGTCTGCATCTAAAAAGGAGTGATCACACCTTGGAGACCTGTTGCACAAAGTGGACTGACACGAATCATGGCTCCAACACGAGAGATGTCAATTGAAACAAAGGAGAGGATTATCAAACTCTTAAAAGAAGGTAAATCATCACGCAATGTTGCAAAAGATGTTGGTTGTTCACAGTCAGCTGTGTCTCAAATCTGCAAATGCAAACAACATGGGAAGGTTGTTAAAGGCAAACATACTGGTAGACCAAGTAAGACATCAAAGCGTCAAGACCGGAAACTTAAAGCAATATGTCTCCAAAACAGGAAATGCACAACAAAACAAATGAGGAACGAATGGGAGGAAACTGGAGTCAATGTCTGTGACCGAACTGTAAGAAACCGCCTAAAGGAAATGGGATTTACATACAGAAAAGCTAAACATAAGCCATCATTAACACCTAAACAGAAAAAAAACAAGGTTACAATGGGCTAAGGAAAAGCAATCGTGGACTGTGGATGACTGGATGAAAGTCATATTCAGTGATGAATCGCGAATCTGCATTGGGCAAGGTGATGATGCTGGAACTTTTGTTTGGTGCCGTTCCAATGAGATTTATAAAGATGACGGCATGAAGAGAACATGCAAATCTCCACAGTCATTGATGATATGGGGCTGCATGTCAGGTAAAGGCACTGGGGAGATGGCTGTCATTACATCATCAATAAATGCCCAAGTTTACATTGATATTTTGGACAGTTTTCTTATCCCATCAATTGAAAGGATGTTTGGGGATGATGACATCATTTTTCAAGATGATAATGCATCCTGCCATAGAGCAAACAAAAACTGTGAAAACATTCCTTGAAAAAAGACACATAAGGTCAATGTCATGGCCTGCAAACAGTCCGGATCTCAATCCAATTGAAAATCTTTGGTGGAAGTTGAAGAAAATGGTCCATGACAAGGCTCCAACCTGCAAAGCTGATCTGGCAACAGCAATCAGAGAAAGTTGGAGCCAGATTGATGAAGAGTACTGTTTGTCACTCATTAAGTCCATGCCTCAGAGACTGCAAGCTGTTATTAAAGCCAGAGGTGGTGCAACAAAATACTAGTGATGTATTGGAGTGTTCTTTTTTGTGTGTTTGCTTTTTCATGATTCCATAATTTTTTCCTCAGAATTGAGTTATTCCATAATTTTTTCCCTCTGCATGGTCTGAAAAAAATTATCCTTACTGAGTACCACATTTTTAATCTTGATTTCTTTTAGTGTTTCTTAAAGGATTCACTGACTGAGGACCAACAACTCAAAATATATTATAACCACCCAAAACCACAAAACTCACTGAGTGAGGTGGAATAGAAATACTTAAAAAATGATATTTTATTATAAATATTTAAAATACTATGAACAAAACCACCGTACTTAATGCAGTCTATCCTGTATGTCCCCTATTTTATCACACGGGTCATACTCAGGATATTAATATTCCCTAAAACCAATCACCCATTGTGTAATAACTGATATCTAGACTATTCTCAATATATCTGTATCCTAAGTTCCCAACCCTTAGACAAATATAAGCTATTTCCACAGGGGGAACATGGAATTAATATTGCACTTTGCTCTCTGTGGAATATAAAACTACAAACCCCTTCTCATCCTGTATATAGTCGGGGTTATATGAAAGAGGAGAGGTTTAAATTACTTTCACAGGGGGAGCACAAGGTTATTAATGCACTTTGCCCTCTGCAGAAAATAGAACTATAGACCCCCTCACATCTTATGTATTGTCGTACATAGAGGCGTACTTGTATGTTTTGGGGCATGTATGTAGAGATATGGACGTACATGCTAAGAGGCTCCTGTGATACCCTGAGTTATAAATAAAGGGGCAGCAATTCTTAAAGGGACAGTGTAATGACAGATGATTCATTAGGTCTGTAAGTGAAACAAAAAAGTGCTGTGTCCTATGTAGATGTAGAGCTGTGTCCTATGTAGATGTGGAGCTGTGTCCTATGTAGATGTGGAGCTGTGTCCTATGTAGATGTAGAGCTGTGCCCTATGTAGATGTAGAGCTGTGTCCTATGTAGATGTAGAGCTGTGTCCTATGTAGATGTGGAGCTGTGTCCTATGTAGATGTAGAGCTGTGTCCTATGTAGATGTAGAGCTGTGTCCTATGTAGATGTAGAGCTGTGCCCTATGTAGATGTAGAGCTGTGTCCTATGTAGATGTAGAGCTGTGCCCTATGTAGATGTAGAGCTGTGCCCTATGTAGATGTGGAGCTGTGTCCTATGTAGATGTAGAGCTGTGTGCTATGTAGATGTAGAGCTGTGTCCTATGTAGATGTAGAGCTGTGTCCTATGTAGATGTAGAGCTGTGTCCTATGTAGATGTAGAGCTGTGTCCTATGTAGATGTAGAGCTGTGTCCTATGTAGATGTAGAGCTGTGTGCTATGTAGATGTAGAGCTGTGTCCTGTGTAGATGTAGAGCTGTGTCCTATGTAGATGTAGAGCTGTGTCCTATGTAGATGTAGAGCTGTGTCCTTTGTAGATGTAGAGCTGTGTCCTATGTAGATGTAGAGCTGTGTCCTATGTAGATGTAGAGCTGTGTCCTATGTAGATGTAGAGCTGTGTCCTATGTAGATGTAGAGCTGTGTGCTATGTAGATGTAGAGCTGTGTGCTATGTAGATGTAGAGCTGTGTCCTATGTAGATGTAGAGCTGTGTGCTATGTAGATGTGGAGCTGTGTCCTATGTAGATGTGGAGCTGTGTCCTATGTAGATGTAGAGCTGTGTGCTATGTAGATGTAGAGCTGTGTCCTATGTAGATGTAGAGCTGTGTGCTATGTAGATGTAGAGCTGTGTCCTATGTAGATGTAGAGCTGTGTCCTATGTAGATGTAGAGCTGTGTCCTATATAGATGTAGAGCTGTGTCCTATGTAGATGTTGAGCTGTGTCCTATGTAGATGTAGAGCTGTGTCCTATGTAGATGTGACGCGCCCCCTGGGCCATGTTGTTAGGGATACCCGGAGCCGGATCAGATGGGGGTTGTAGTCTCCGAGTGGCTGTGACCCGGTCCGTGCCCAGGGTGTCAAACTCAGTGTGCGGCAGTCCTTGTAGATGTTTTTAGTGTCGACTACGCCACCCGTTGATTTGCGGTCAAAAGGCCGCCGCTGCAGGATGGTCCGCTGAGGCTGGTGGTGTGTGTGCAGCTGTGGTAGTATAACCCCCAACGGGAGGGGTATAGCCTCAGGGGGTCAGACGTGGAGGATGGTGGTTGTGAAGGTGCAGCAAGGAGACTCAGAGGCATGAAATGCAGTTCAGGGTTTTTACTCACTGGTGTTGCTCGGGTCACTCTGTACAGCAGTGACCACCCAAGCCGTGCTGCGTCCACCAGGTCCTGGACTCGGCCAACTCCCGGGCAATTCCTGAGTATGGTCCTGAGCTCCTTTCTGACTCTCCCTTCTTCTGGCCGTTCCCACCAGGGATCCACCTGTGTCCGGTTCCCTCGGGTCTCTTGGTGGTTGAACCTTCTCTGGCTTCCCTGACCCTATGCTCGGTGTGCCATTCTGGTGGATTTGGTGAGGGTCGTGGCAGATCCTGCCCACCACCTCCGGTTCCTGGCTAAGGTGTGCTTTGGCCTCCGCCAGCTTGGGATCCGGTACCCTTTTGCCGACCCTTCACCCTTATCAGTTCTCATACGGGCTCTTGGGGTCCCCTCTCGTCCTGCGCCTCTGGGTCCCTCTTCCTTCTCCTCTCCTGGAGTACTGCTGACTCACTGACTGACTGACTGACTCTGTCCTAAGATGGTGCCCACCTTATATACTCCCTCTATGTGTGAGCACCCAATGAGCTCCTACATTTACCCAGACTACTCCCCCTATCTGCCCCTACACTACTGGGATGTTCCACCCCCCTCCCACTCCAGCCACGGACAGACGCTGTCGTACCTGCACATATACTGGTGGGAGTACCGTTGATCTGTCCCCCGGAAATGGGATGTATGTAGTGCATGCAGCCTACTGAGCTCAGTTCCATACTCCATCCTTACCCGGGAGTGGAATACCACACCTCTGGGTTGAGGTGCAATACCCCTGTAGCAGCCGAATCCTCAGGGTGCTACATTCCCCCCTGGTAAATCACAGCACGTCCTCGGGCTGTAAAAGAATAAACATCCAAAAACATACAATTTTTTTCATAACATAAACATATAGAACATATAAACATTATATATATCATCAGCAGCAATAAACTCTTCATATAAAAACTTTTCATTATTAACATTCTTGTTCCTCCGGCCACGGTGCAAATTGTGACCAGGTAAGTGCCACAGTCTCTGGTAGAAAAAACAACAGTTTCCTATAAAACCGGTAGGGGGCGCTTTAGAAAGCGCAACTATATACAAGGGGAGGTATGGCCGCTCTCAGTCCTCGACCAGTGGGAACAGGAATCGCTGTTCACAGTCCTCAGCCTGTTAGGGGATAGGGACACACGGGTATTCACTTGCTGGTCCCGACGGGGACTACACTTTGGTAGCAGCAGTTTTTGTACCCACACGGGTAACTATTTACATATTCTATTTACAGTTCATCAGTGGCGGTGTGCTCTTGGCTGAGGGTAATCTTTAGACCCGTCCGGGTCCTCTTGATCCTCCTCACCCCGTAGCTCCTCCTCAGTCAGTCTATGCACATGCAGGGCATACGGGCCCTTGGCGCACTGATGCCGGGTGAAGGTGACCTCATCACCCAGGTATAGGTCACGGCCTCTGTGTCCCTCCGGCAGATGACTTTCAACGTCTCTGCGGGTGACAAAGACGTCGCCGGGGGTCTTGTGGTCCCGGATGAAACCCCACCCGTGCTCCAACTGGAATTTTATTACAGTCCCGCTGGCACGGGGACCGTGGGCAGCACGTGGGTTTCTGCGGGCTCGGCTCTTCTGCTCGGCGCTCTTCACTTGGAGCCGCTCCTCGCGGACCCGCCTCTCTCGTCGCTCCTTAGCAAAAACCTCCAACTGTTGCCGGCAGCACTCCGCACGCTGGGCTGCGGCTGCCCGGATCTCCTCGGTGAATCCCATTAGGTCCTCACCGGTAGAGTCCCACTCGAACTGGGCTTCCTCCAACGAGAGTGGGGTGATCTTGGCGGGCGCCGGAGCCGGGATCAGGGGCTCATCCAGGGGTCTTTCTTTCCGGAGTCGGGGATGGTGGTACTCCGGTGGCCACACAGGGGGCTGCCCATCCGGGCAAGTCTGCTGGGCAAACAGGTCTTCACCCAGGTGTGGCGCTGTGGACGTTGAGGGCGCGGTGGTGGTAGCGGCGCCCGGGTTCACCAGGCCTTGCGACCAGGCCTGGGGCACCCTGAAGGTGAAGGGCACCGTGAAGACGGCGGCGCCCGGGGTTACTTGGCCCAGCGACCAGGCCGGTGGCTCGGCTGTGGTATAGGGCGCTGTTGGTACTGCTGCGCCCGGGGGTACTCGGCCCTGCGACCAGGCCGGTGGCGCTTCCTGCTTGGCCGCGCTCAGCATTGAGGCCCGTGACGTCACAGGGGGCGTGGCCGCGGCTCCGGCCGCTTGAGGCCTAGCTTGGAGCGATGACGCAGCGGCTACGGGAACGGTGAATGGGGCTTCGGGCTCTGCGACGGGGAGCTGGGGCAGGTTTACGGCTTCTGGGCACGGGATGTTGTCGTCCCCATTACCTGCCTTCATCTCTTCGGCTCCCTCCGCGGCGTCGTCTCCGGCCGTCGTCCATCCTTCGCCGTCCTCAGAGGTGGACTTGCTCCTCGCTGCGGGTGGCATGCTTCGCTGGCGGGCTCCGGCCTGCCGGGCCATCTCTCGGGTCCACTCCGCCAGTGTTTCCTGCTGCACCCGGGCCATCCTTCGTGCTAGGCCCTCCAGCGCGGTCTGTGCACGCTCTTGATCTCTGGGGAGCTGTGCCAGGATCTCCAGCAGGCCTTCTGGAGTGGCGACCTGCAACAGGCTCCTGACCACTGGGTCGGTGCTGCCTGACTCTCCCTCCATCTCCGGGTGTGTTCTCTCTGGACTCTCCTCCAGACTCCTCCAGGCTGCTCCCATCTTCTTTCTTTTGTTCTGTATACGCCCATACTGAGGGCGGTCCTGGGGCAACTTTGTGATTGCCAGTCCCAGGGGCAGTTCTCTCACGCTGATGGACATATCAATCATCACAGTCTCTGCTGGTGGGGGCGGTTTCCACTTTTGGCGCCATTTTCGGTCCTGGCCCACGATGGGAGGTGGCCTCTTGCCATCCTTTGGCACGCCCATAATGGCGTCCGCTCTGCCAAGGCGGGAAATCTTCTCAGATGGCGGGAACCGCTTCCCAATGGCGGGAAACTCTGTGGATGGCGGGAAAAGACTGCAGATGATGGGCAAATGGCGGGAACTGATCCGAGATGGCGTCCGATGGCGGGGACCCTCTGGAATTGGCGGGAGACTTCTTTTTACGGTAAATATGAACTTTTCTTCAGGCACGCAGTACCCAGTGGTTGCGGGCACGTGATCCTGCCGACTGCGCCAAAGTTGACGCGCCCCCTGGGCCATGTTGTTAGGGATACCCGGAGCCGGATCAGATGGGGGTTGTAGTCTCCGAGTGGCTGTGACCCGGTCCGTGCCCAGGGTGTCAAACTCAGTGTGTGGCAGTCCTTGTAGATGTTTTTAGTGTCGACTACGCCACCCGTTGATTTGCGGTCAAAAGGCCGCCGCTGCAGGATGGTCCGCTGAGGCTGGTGGTGTGTGTGCAGCTGTGGTAGTATAACCCCCAACGGGAGGGGTATAGCCTCAGGGGGTCAGACGTGGAGGATGGTGGTTGTGAAGGTGCAGCAAGGAGACTCAGAGGCATGAAATGCAGTTCAGGGTTTTTACTCACTGGTGTTGCTCGGGTCACTCTGTACAGCAGTGACCACCCAAGCCGTGCTGCGTCCACCAGGTCCTGGACTCGGCCAACTCCCGGGCAATTCCTGAGTATGGTCCTGAGCTCCTTTCTGACTCTCCCTTCTTCTGGCCGTTCCCACCAGGGATCCACCTGTGTCCGGCTCCCTCGGGTCTCTTGGTGGTTGAACCTTCTCTGGCTTCCCTGACCCTATGCTCGGTGTGCCATTCTGGTGGATTTGGTGAGGGTCGTGGCAGATCCTGCCCACGACCTCCGGTTCCTGGCTAAGGTGTGCTTTGGCCTCCGCCAGCTTGGGATCCGGTACCCTTTTGCCGACCCTTCACCCTTATCAGTTCTCATACGGGCTCTTGGGGTCCCCTCTCGTCCTGCGCCTCTGGGTCCCTCTTCCTTCTCCTCTCCTGGAGTACTGCTGACTCACTGACTGACTGACTGACTCTGTCCTAAGATGGTGCCCACCTTATATACTCCCTCTATGTGTGAGCTCAGGTGACCAGCACCCAATGAGCTCCTACATTTACCCAGACTACTCCCCCTATCTGCCCCTACACTACTGGGATGTTCCACCCCCCTCCCACTCCAGCCAGGGACAGACGCTGTCGTACCTGCACATATACTGGTGGGAGTACCGTTGATCTGTCCCCCGGAAATGGGATGTATGTAGTGCATGCAGCCTACTGAGCTCAGTTCCATACTCCATCCTTACCCGGGAGTGGAATACCACACCTCTGGGTTGAGGTGCAATACCCCTGTAGCAGCCGAATCCTCAGGGTGCTACAGATGTGGAGCTGTGTCCTATGTAGATGTAGAGCTGTGTGCTATGTAGATGTAGAGCTGTGTCCTATGTAGATGTAGAGCTGTGTGCTATGTAGATGTAGAGCTGTGTCCTATGTAGATGTAGAGCTGTGTGCTATGTAGATGTGGAGCTGTGTCCTATGTAGATGTGGAGCTGTGCCCTATGTAGATGTGGAGCTGTGCCCTATGTAGATGTGGAGCTGTGCCCTATGTAGATGTAGAGCTGTGTCCTATGTAGATGTAGAGCTGTGCGCTATGTAGATGTAGAGCTGTGCCCTATGTAGATGTAGAGCTGTGTCCTATGTAGATGTAGAGCTGTGTCCTATGTAGATGTAGAGCTGTGTCCTATGTAGATGTAGAGCTGTGTCCTATGTAGATGTAGAGCTGTGTCCTATGTAGATGTAGAGCTGTGTCCTATGTAGATGTAGAGCTGTGTCCTATGTAGATGTAGAGCTGTGTGCTATGTAGATGTAGAGCTGTGTGCTATGTAGATGTAGAGCTGTGTCCTATGTAGATGTAGAGCTGTGTCCTATGTAGATGTAGAGCTGTGTCCTATGTAGATGTAGAGCTGTGTGCTATGTAGATGTAGAGCTGTGTCCTATGTAGATGTAGAGCTGTGTCCTATGTAGATGTAGAGCTGTGTCCTATGTAGATGTAGAGCTGTGTCCTATGTAGATGTAGAGCTGTGTCCTATGTAGATGTAGAGCTGTGTGCTATGTAGATGTAGAGCTGTGTCCTATGTAGATGTAGAGCTGTGTCCTATGTAGATGTAGAGCTGTGTCCTATGTAGATGTAGAGCTGTGTGCTATGTAGATGTAGAGCTGTGTCCTATGTAGATGTAGAGCTGTGTCCTATGTAGATGTAGAGCTGTGTCCTATGTAGATGTAGAGCTGTGTCCTATGTAGATGTAGAGCTGTGTCCTATGTAGATGTAGAGCTGTGTCCTATGTAGATGTAGAGCTGTGTCCTATGTAGATGTAGAGCTGTGTCCTATGTAGATGTAGAGCTGTGTGCTATGTAGATGTAGAGCTGTGTCCTATGTAGATGTAGAGCTGTGTCCTATGTAGATGTAGAGCTGTGTCCTATGTAGATGTAGAGCTGTGTCCTATGTAGATGCGGAGCTGTGTCCTATGTAGATGTAGAGCTGTGTCCTATGTAGATGTAGAGCTGTGTCCTATGTAGATGTAGAGCTGTGTCCTATGTAGATGTAGAGCTGTGTCCTATGTAGATGTAGAGCTGTGTCCTATGTAGATGTGGAGCTGTGTCCTATGTAGATGTAGAGCTGTGTCCTATGTAGATGTAGAGCTGTGTCCTATGTAGATGTAGAGCTGTGTCCTATGTAGATGCAGAGCTGTGTGCTATGTAGATGTGGAGCTGTGTCCTATGTAGATGCAGAGCTGTGTGCTATGTAGATGTAGAGCTGTGTCCTATGTAGATGTAGAGCTGTGTCCTATGTAGATGTAGAGCTGTGTCCTATGTAGATGTAGAGCTGTGTCCTATGTAGATGTGGAGCTGTGTCCTATGTAGATGTAGAGCTGTGTCCTATGTAGATGTAGAGCTGTGTCCTATGTAGATGTAGAGCTGTGTCCTATGTAGATGCAGAGCTGTGTGCTATGTAGATGTGGAGCTGTGTCCTATGTAGATGTAGAGCTGTGTCCTATGTAGATGTAGAGCTGTGTCCTATGTAGATGTAGAGCTGTGTCCTATGTAGATGTAGAGCTGTGTCCTATGTAGATGTAGAGCTGTGTCCTATGTAGATGTAGAGCTGTGTCCTATGTAGATGTAGAGCTGTGTCCTATGTAGATGTAGAGCTGTGTCCTATGTAGATGCAGAGCTGTGTGCTATGTAGATGTGGAGCTGTGTCCTATGTAGATGTAGAGCTGTGTGCTATGTAGATGTAGAGCTGTGTCCTATGTAGATGTAGAGCTGTGTCCTATGTAGATGTAGAGCTGTGTCCCATGTAGATGTAGAGCTGCCATCGAGTCATCTGTGATTCAACAGAAATCTACAGGCAGTAAACCGATATTGCAGACCAATTGCTTTTAGACAAGAGCACAATATATATTTAATCGCGTTATCTGTATCCTCTATTAGTGAATTGTAGTTTATAAAAAGGATTAGGGGGGAAAAAATCTGTCCTTTTTTGTATAACTACGACAATACATAAGATGTGAGGGGGTCTATAGTTCTATTTTCTGCAGAGGGCAAAGTGCATTAATAACCTTGTGCTCCCCCTGTGAAAGTAATTTAAACCTCTCCTCTTTCATATAACCCCGACTATATACAGGATGAGAAGGGGTTTGTAGTTTTATATTCCACAGAGGGCAAAGTGCAATATTAATTCCATGTTCCCCCTGTGGAAATAGCTTATATTTGTCTAAGGGTTGGGAACTTAGGATACAGATATATTGAGAATAGTCTAGATATCAGTTATTACACAATGGGTGATTGGTTTTAGGGAATATTAATATCCTGAGTATGACCCGTGTGATAAAATAGGGGACATACAGGATAGACTGCATTAAGTACGGTGGTTTTGTTCATAGTATTTTAAATATTTATAATAAAATATCATTTTTTAAGTATTTCTATTCCACCTCACTCAGTGTTTCTTAAAGCCCTAAAGTTGCCATTTGAAATGACTTTAGTTTTGTGCCGTCTGTGATCTGCTTTTTTCAACATTAAACAACTGAATGAACATCCTCCGAGCCCGGTGATTCCAGAATTTTGGCAAGTGATTGTAGTAGCTGTTGGAACAGTACTTCCACAGATATGGGCTGCAGAGTAAACACAGCGGCTTTTGGCACAGTACACCTACTGTAATAATTATAATGGATACCCCAGGAGTCTTTTTGCATGGAACAAAGATACAACAGAACACAGTTTATAGGTGTCAAAGTGTATATTATAAACACACGGTGCTTCAAACAAGTGCAGACGAAAACACAAAGTCCATAAACACTCAGGGGAAATGCAATCAGCAGAGCAGTCTGTAAAGCACAGTTCACATTAGAGGATGCTAGAAAATAAGTAAGTCTTTATCAAGTCCATACACAAATATATATATATACACTGCGTTCCAAATTATTATGCAAATAATATTTTCTCAGATTTTCCCAAATTACCTATATGAATTGCAGTCATTGTAATTTTCCAGTCAAATAACTATTAGAGTACAATTGAAAGGTTTTTGTACAAACTGCCTATGATAACAGGATATTTTTTAAAAAATAAAACACTCAAACTGCACTCAAAATGCATGTTCCAAATTATTATGCACAGCAGAGTTTTCAACCTTTTCATTTTAATAAAGAACAAAAAAATGGTCATTTGTGAAATTATAAGCATTAGCAGGTTATTACACACTGAAATCAAACAGTTTTCAGCTCAAAACTTTATTCTAGGTGATGTTGCATTTGCACATAGGACCCCTTGTCCGAAAGGAGCTTCTGAACTCTCTCGCCCATTGAATTTGTCAGGTTTTGGATGGTTTCTGCTTCAATTGTTTTGCATGAGGACAGAATACCCTCCCAGAGCTGTTGCTTAGATGTGAACTGCCTCCCGCCATCATAGACACTCCTTTTGATGATGCTCCAGAGGTTCTGAATGGGGTTGAGGTCAGGGGAGCATGGGTGCCACACCATAAGTTTGTCCCCTTTTATGCCCATAGCAGCCAGAGATGCAGATGTGTTATGTGCAGCATGAGACGGGGCATTATCATGCATGAAAATGATCTTGCTGCGGAATGCGGAGGCCATAGGGGTAGTCTTCCAAGCTTTACTTACGGTAGAACACACAGCTGCAAGGCTTCTCCCTGCTCCTCACGGCGCGCTGCGGCCACCAGGATCGGGGGTCCGACAGCCTCCGAGTAGTTCAGGTGCTTTGGTCAGGACCCCGCACCAGAGTGTTCCTAGAAGTACCCACTAGGTCCTCTCCTGTCCGTATGTGGTACGTGTACTAAGGCCGGGCCTCCCTCTGGTCTATGCACAGAACAAGGGTACAGGTGGCGACTCCGCTCCGTCCGTTACCCGGTGGGATCCACTGAGCCTCCGGGCTTCTCCGACTAAGACTTAAAGTGACAGAGTCAGATATCGGGGGCCGGTACCCCTTTTGCAGCAGGACTCCCTCTGACTAGGCCAGAATAGTGAGGACAGGTGGCGTATGCCGCTTCGTCTGCATCATCCTGGGATCCTTTTGCCTGTGGAGCTTGTCTCCTTTACTCCCCTCCAGGCCTTCTTGGGTAGGGACCTTGACCGAGTAGAGACAACCGTTAACTCTTGCCCGCTCCTCGCCTCAAGGCCAGAGCATGAGGACCGTGTCCCCATCAACCGCAGGTTCACACAGAAAGCCACGTACAGTGATGAAGATCACAATCAAAGACCATAAGCCCAAAATGGCTGTTTATTAAATATGAATTTTGTGGTGTAACATAAATGTGCGTCCTCCACACTCACCCACTACTAGGTTCCCCCTAACTTTGGTTCCCCCAGCTCCTCTTATCCCGGCTGGGGCAGCACACTGGTGCATAATAGCCCCCCTCAGGAGGGAGAGATGTAGTGATGAATGCAGAGGTGGGGTCCTGACAGCTGCACCATCCTTACCTCGAAGGAGAGATACCACACCTCATTAAGAGATGCAGTACCCCTGTGGCGACCGAACCCTCAGGGGTGCCACATTAGCAGACACTGCTACTAGGCCCAAAGTATTGCCTGGGCTAGATGCAGTTAAAAATTTGTAATTAGATCTACAGGCGGTGGCTACTCCGCTGACTAGCAGACACTGAAGCTTTGGAGCAGACTTCTGATTCCCAGGCTATAGTATGAGTAAACAGCTCTTCAGACTCAACCATCTGTGTTACCCCAAGCCATAGTATATGTAGTTTCTTACGGTTAAAAGGGGGGGGGGGACCCGACCCACCTGGAATTGACGATGCCAACGTCATGTAAAACACAGCAAGGGGACTCCAAAAAGAGTCTCCATTTTTTCCAAAAATTGTGGCACAGACACCACTTAAGTGGCATCAGTTATCCCAGAGTTGCTTAAAATGGTTGGTGAGGTGATTTTCCAAAATCCTCAAGCTTTTAGTCTCCCCAGGATGACACAGGTGGGGCAGATGGTGGTTGACCCGGCCTGCTAGGCCGCATTGTAGCACAGTGAGCTTCGCACTGCAACTTATGCTTCATATCCATGTGACGGTTCAAGCATAAAGTACTCAAAATATTGTTTTTTTGGCCTCTACTTAGCTTTTGGTGACAAATGTTACAGATAACATGAGTTGGGTCATCCTTAGCGATCTCAAAAAATGCCCAGGCTATGCAAGGTTTAGAGCCCAAGCGACACTGCTACTAGCAATACTATCAAATGATTGGCTGGGTTAGATGCAGTAAAAAATTATTATTAGATACACAGGCGGTGTAGCTTGCATCACAGCTGGGCTACTACGCCCAAAGTATTGGTAGACTCTATACTAAATAAGGAAGGAGTCACTGACTGTGGTGGCCCCTCCGCGGGCCGTGGCGATTGGTCATCCCCTTTCGCTGCCCCTTACTCAACGAATTCACATACATCTCCTGTCGGTTTGGAGTCCCATTATGCCCAACAAAAACCATAGGCCCCACAACAAAGATATCGTTCTTAGGCATCGAAATCGGCACCACAGCAAGATTGTTCCGCCTTCCATGGGAAAAAATACCAAAACATTACACCTCATCTAGGTTTTTTGCGCAGTATGGAAAGTAACACTACAGCAGATGCAAGTATTACTAGGTCTCCTCGTGTTTGTGAGCCGGGTGATGCCAGTCAGAAGGGTGTTTTCTCTTCATTTATCGCCCGCAACAAAAGGGGAATCTAAACCGAGTCATAGAATCAGAATCAGCAGGCAGCTACGGGTGGACTTAGAGGTGCGGAAAACCTTCTTATAATCATTCAGCGGTCACACGTTATTTATGTCAGCAGAACAGTCCAACATTGAACTAAGATTATTCACCGGGGCGGCAGAATCAGGCGGATATGCAGCAATACTAAATAACCAATGGTGCACAAGCTTATGTCCTCCGTAGTGGGCAGAACAAGTGCTGACAAAAAAACAGACACTCCAGGAACTCTTCCCAATAGCTGTAGCAATAGAAATATGGGGCGCACGCCTGGCTAACAAAAATATACGCTTCATAACAAATAACACCAGCCTAGCGCACTGCATTAATAAGATGGCATCATCAGCTCTCCCAGTGCTAGGCCTACTATGCCGGCTAGCATTCCTGTGCCTAAAACACAATGTATGGGTCCGCGCTAGCCACGATGCTGAGGGGTCTAACGCTGCTGCTAACGCTTTATCACAATTCAGTTGGCAGATTTTCACAGAGCTCCTCCCCAATGCCCACCCATCGGGCAACAGATGCCCACCCTCCCTATGGGATCTAGTGGCGAATAGTTGATGCCATTAATCAGAGCGTCAGTTGCCCCGTCGACGTGGCAAGCATACGGTAAGGCATGGGAAGAGTGGACACGACTAGTAGCAGGCAGACGGGTTGACCAATGTGAACAAGCCATATTACAAGTCACCATAGAATTTCTCCACCAGCTAATGATGAGGGGCATATCTGGGGCATCAGCGCAGCAGTGTCTGACCGGAGTAGCATTTCACTTCCAACTACTGAATTGGGGAGATGTGACAAAGAGATTCATCATCAGACAATCCATAAAAGGGTGGAAAAGGGGTCAGCCAAGTCAGGAGTGTAGACGTCCCGTGTCACTAAAACTGATTTCTCACATCATATCCCTAACACCATTAACATGACACTCACAATTTGAAGCAACACTACTCTCTACTGCATTTGTGATCGCCTTCTTCGGGGCGCTATGCATAAGCGAATTAGTCCCTCAATCCAAAATTACCACCAGTGGAGGCTTATTACACCAGGACGTAGTCATAGCCAATAATGCAATACGTCTATGCATACGCCAATCGAAAACGGTTCCAGCGGGCAGGGGCAATTGGGTACTTCTACAACCCACAAACGGTACACTGAGTCGGGTAACAATAGTAAAAACATATATAACCATCAGATCACAAAGTAATTTCTTCCTATCACACATTGATGGAATGCCATTATCAAGATACCAGTTCCAAGCTATATTTAATAAATGCATATCATCGGCAGGGAACCACCCCAAAGATTACGGGACACACTCATTCTGCATAGGCGCGGCCACGGAAGCAGCAAGAGCAGGACTGTCAGAAGCAGAAGTTCAGAGGATAGGGAGATGGCGATCCACGTGTTTGGTGAGATACATAAGACCAGACTTGTTATCCTAACGTGGTTTGTTTCTTTTACAGGTGACGCTAAGCCAACAGTGTGGGTGATAGGCCACTCGTATATATATTGGGCAGAAAAAAGGGTGAAAGTCCACCCAGGCGGGAAGAAATTAGAGTTTCATAACACATATTTCAACTGGAGAGGTATTAGAGGCCTGCAATGGCCACAGGTACTAATGGAGGTAATCAAGGTAGGGAGAGAGGCAAGAGGTCCGGTCATCTTAGTTATACAGGCCGGGTGAAATGACCTAGGTCATCACAAAAGCGCATAACTAATGGCAATATTGAAACTAGACACTGAGCGCTTCAGAGAATTTTTCACAAAACTAGCTATAGTATGGTCAGAGATTGTGCCGATAGCGGTATGGCAAGGTGCGCGAGACATCACGGCCATCGAACGGACAAGGCGGGTAATAAATATTCGGATGGCAAAATTTAGAAGAGACAGAGGCAGTGTAGTGATACGACACCAACAACTGGAAGGAGATAAAGCAGGCCTCATAAGTAGTGTTGAGCGATACCTTCCGATATCAGGAAATATCGTATCGGATTGGATCGGACCGATACTCAAAAAGTATCGGATATCGCCGATTCCGATACCGGAAACCAATGCAAGTCAATGGGACACTAATATCGGAATGAAAATAAACCCTTTCTTTCCTTGTAGGTTAATTCTACATGAAGTAAAACAACTAAGAATAATGTAGAATGTATTATGCGAAAAGCCGGCAATTCATCAGCGCATACACCGGTACCCGACAATTTACAACAGAAAGAATAGAGCTTCACACATAGATTAGATAGATAGAAACATGTCAGTCACATATATATGAAGTACAGGGACAGTGTTGCTTACTGTACTTGTCATTTAGTGTAAAGGATTTATTTAAAAAAATAATAGTGTTTTCATGCACCGTCTCTTTAAAAAAGCCGGCCGGCAATTCAGCTGCGGTACCCGACAATTTATAACAGACAGAATAGAGCTTCACACATAGATTAGATAGATAGAAACATGTCAGTCACACATATATATGAAGTACAGTGACAGTGTTGGTTACTGTACTTGTCATTTAGTGTAAAGGATTTATTTAAAAAAATAATAGTGTTTTCATGCACCGTCTCTTTAGAAAAGCCGGCCGGCAATTCAGCATCTGTACCCGACAATTTAGAATAGAAGGAATAGAGAATCATACATAGATTAGATAGATAGAAACATGTCAGTCACATATATAATAAGTACAGTGATAGTGTTGATTACTGTACTTGTCATTTAGTGTTAAAATAAAGGATTTATTTAAAAAAAAATTGGCGTGGGATTCCCCTTAATTTTAGTCTCTAGCGGAGGTTAAGCAGACAGCTGGGGCAGATGTTTGAAGCCTGGGAAGGGGGTAATACCCACGGAGCTTCCCAGGCTACTAATATCAGCCCCCAGCTGAATACCTAGCCTTTACTAGCTATTAAAATGGGGGACCCCCCAAAAAAAATGACGTGGGGTCCCCCCTATTTTAATAGCAAGCAAAGGCTAGGCAGACAGCTGGGGGCTGATATTAATAACCCAGGAAGGGTGCCATGAATATTGGCCCCCTCCCAGGCTAGAAACACCAGCCGTCAGCCGCCCCAGAAATGGCACATCCATAGGAGGCGCCAATTCTGGCACTTAGCCTCGCTCTTCCCACTGCCCTGTAGCGGTGGCAGGGGGTAATAGGGCTGGGGTTGATGTCCGCTTATAATGCCAGCTGACATCAAGCCCAGGTTAGTAATGGAGAGGCGTCTATAAGACACCCCCATTACTAACCCCATAGTGAAAGTTAAAAAAAAAACACAAACACCCAGAATAAAGTCCTTTAATTGAAATAAAGACACAATTCTTTATTGTTCTAAATTAAACCATACTTACCATCACGCCCATTCCAGCTGAAGCCAACGATCTCCTGCAATAAAAGAAAAATAATAAACCAACATCATCCTTACCTTTCCATGGTTCCCACGACGGCTCCAGCTCTGCTACATTGAGATGACAGGCTGGATCACAACAGAACGCTGCCATCCAGCCTGTCATCCCGCAGACACTGAGAAGCGCAGGCATGCTTGCGCTCCTCAGTGTCTCTCTGTGACGGCATCCAGATGAGCCGACAATGAACTCGGCTCACCTCATGCACGTCACTGACAGCGTGGGAAAATTCTCCTGCACTCAATGCTTCAGCGTGAGAATTTCCCCACGCTGTCAGTGACGTGCATGAGGTGAGCTCATGTCCAATGAACTCAGCTCACTTCATGTACGTCACTGACAGCGTGGGAGAATTCTCACGCTGAAGCGCTGAGTGCAGGAGAATTCTCCCACGCTGTCAGTGACGTGCATGAGGTGAGCCGAGTTCATTGTCGGCTCATCTGGATGACGTCACAGAGAGACACTGAGGAGCGCAAGCATGCCTGCGCTTCTCAGTGTCTGCGGGATGACAGGCTGGATGGCAGCGTTCTGCTGCGGTCCAGCCTGTCATCTCGATGTAGCAGAGCTGAAGCTGTCGTGGGAACCATGGAAAGGTAAGGATGAGGTTGGTTTATTATTTTTCTTTTATTGCAGGAGATCGTTGGCTTCAGCTGGAATGGGCGTGATGGTAAGTATGGTTTAATTTAGAACAATAAAGAATTGTGTCTTTATTTCAAATAAAGGACTTTATTCTGGGTGTTGTGTTTTTTTAAATACTTTACTAGAAATTCATGGTGGTCATGTCTAATATTGGCGTGACCCCATGAATTTCGGGCTTAGGGCCAGCTGATAATACCAAGCTGGCCTTAACCCCTTTATTACCCAGTGAGCCACCGCACCAGGGCCCTGGATGAGTTGGGTACAGCGCCAGAAGATGGCGCTTCTATGAACGCGCCATTTTCCGGGGCGGCTGCGGACTGCAATTTGCAGCGGGGGGGGGGGGCCCAGAAAGCTTGGTCCTCCCTGCGCTGCAGATTCCAGCCCCCAGCTGCCTAGTTGTACCTGGCTGGACACAAAAATAGGGCGAAGCCCCACGTATTTTTTTTTTAAATTATTTCATGAAATTCATGAAATAATTAAGAAAAAAAGGGCTTCCCTATATTGTTGTGTCCGGCCAGGTACAAATAGGCAGCTGGTGGTTGGGGGCAGCCCGTTCCTGCCTGCTGTATCTGGCTGGACACAAATATAGGACGAAGCCCCACATCAATTTTTTTTAAATTATTTCATGAATTTTCTGAAATAATTAAAAAAAAATTGACGTGGGGCTTCGCACTATATTTGTGTCCAGCCAGGTACAGCAGGCAGGAACGGGCTGCCCCCAACCACCAGCTGCCTATTTGTACCTGGCCGGACACAACAATATAGGGAAGCCCTTTTTTTCTTTATTATTTCATGAATTTCATGAAATAATTTAAAAAAAAAATACGTGGAGCTTCGCTCTATTTTTGTGTCCAGCCAGGTACAACTAGGCAGCTGGGGGCTGGAATCCGCAGCGCAGGGAGACCCAAGCTTTCTGGGCCCCACCCGCTGCAAATTGCAGTCCGCAGCCGCCCCGGAAAATGGCGCGTTCATAGAAGCTGGATGCTGTACCTGGCTGGCATACAAAAATATGGCAAAGCCCACGTCAAAATTTTTGGGAAAAATTAATTAAAAAATAAATAATAATTTAGGGACTGCATCTTTATTAACTCATCAAATGTCATTTAGTGTTAAAATAAAGGATTTATTTAAAAAAAAATTGGCGTGGGATCCCCCATAATTTTAGTCTCTAGCGGAGGTTAAGCAGACGGCTGGGGAAGATGTTTGAAGCCTGGGAAGGGGGTAATACCCACGGATCTTCCCAGACTACTAATATCAGCCCCCAGCTGAATACCTAGCCTTTACTAGCTATTAAAATGGGGGACCCCCCCAAAAAAATGACGTGGGGTCCCCCCTATTTTAATAGCTAGCAAAGGCTAGGCAGACAGCTGGGGGCTGATATTAATAGCCCAGGAAGGGTGCCATGAATATTGGCCCCCTCCCAGGCTAGAAACACCAGCCGTCAGCCGCCCCAGAAATGGCGCATCCACAGGATGCGCCAATTCTGGCACTTAGCCTCGCTCTTCCCACTGCCCTGGTGCGGTGGCAGGGGGTAATAGTGGTGCGGTTCATGTCAGCGCCAGCTGCCATGAAGCCCAGGTTAGTAATGATGGGCGTCTATAAGACACCCCCATTACTAACCTACAAAATGTTAAAAAGAAAAAACACACTACACCCAGAAAAAAATAATTTATTTGAAATAAAACACACAATTTTATTTAATTCTTAGTTTACTAAAAAAAAATAGTTACCTGTCCACGTTCCTGCGCTGATCTCCCATGCACAGCTGTCACATCTGGAGATGGTGACAGCTGTGCATGGCTGCTGTAAGCTCACGCTGCCGGGAACACGTCCGCTCCCGGCAGCGGGAGCCACTGACTGAGGTCACCGGAGTGAATTCAGGCAGCGCTGCTCCGGAGACCTCCTTTACGGCACTGCTGTACCGTGGGAATTTCTCATGATACAGCAGGGCCGTAAAGCAGCTAACCGGAGCAGCGCTGCCTGAACTCCGGCGAACCCGCTTATGCAATGACGGGGCTGCTTTACGGCCCCATCATTCTAGCGGCGGCAGCGGTTCAGAGCGGTCACATTCTATGTGGCTGCTCTGAACTGGAGATCATCGTGGGACACTCGTGGACTACTACGGAGGGGTAAGGATAAGGTTGTGGTTTATTATTTTATATTTTATTACAGGAGATCGATGGCTTCGGGGAATTAGGTGTCTAGGTGAGTATAGGTGTAGTTTTTTATTTTTTACTTTATTTTAGGTGGCGATCGGCGGGGACAGGTAAAGAATGAACTAATTTCTTTTAGGTAACCACTGGCCACCAATGACATGTATTTAACATTTATTGGGGACACAGTAGGGCAATTTAAATAGCAGGATCAGGCTGATGGGAACTACTGCTCCCATCGAGCTGATCCTGCTGGCACGAGTGGACGGGGGACAGACATAGGCCGATGGGAGTAGTAGTGTCACATCGGCCTATGTCTGCCTGCACGCACACACCCGCAGACATCGCACAGACACCGCGCACACCCACACACATCGCACAGACACCGCACACATCGCACAGACACCCACACACACCAATCATGACGGGTCTGGGAGGTGAGGCTGACCTGTGCGGCCGTGGGAAAGTTCATGTGAGTTCATGCAGTCAAGCATGAACTCACATGAACCCTCTGAGGGCAACGCGGCGACTTCAAATGAACAGCTAATCGGCATCAGCTGATACCTCAGCTGTTCATTTGAAATATCCGGCGGGAAAGCGCAGCACAGAACGGGAAAGCCGGCGGTGAAGTCTTTTCACTGCCGGCTTCCCCGCCCGGGTCCTTCGCTCCCCGCTCCTTGGTGCTGCGCTCCCTGCCCGGTCCTAACTTACGATCGGGATGGGAGGTGGCGAGGGGAGCGGAGGATCGGGGTGGGAGGCTGCGGGGAAGCAGTATGGGGCTGTGTGATTGTTTAAAAGCCGGCGGCTTTTTACCGCCCGCCGGCTTTTAAACAATCAGGAGAATTCTCTCACGCTGGGATGGCGTTCTGATGACAGGCTGGATCTCAGCTGAGCGCTACCATCCAGCTTGTCATCCTTCAGAGACACTGCAGAGCGCAGGCATTATGGGAACTTCCGATTCCGGTATTCGATATTGTAAAAGTATCGGAATTAAGTATCGGAATTCCGATACCGCGAATATCGGCCGATACCCGATATTTCAGTATCTGAATGCTCAACACTACTCATAAGGCCCGACGGTGTTCACTTAATGGATATTGGACTGGACATATTACTGTCAGGACTCCAGGACAGATTGGAACAAGCCTTAATGATGATGATGGGTGGGGGTCGGAGTCCTGCATTCGAGTACGCAGGATCCTCCGTGGCCTGGAAATAGAAAGGACATGTTGGACAGTTACACTTGTTGGCCAACTTGCCGGTGTGGAGACACAGGGCATGCTGCAACAAGCTGAATTATTTTAGAAATAAAATGCCTTTCTAATGGAATGAGTATAAAGAGTTAATAAAGCTGTGACCGATCCTCACCCATCCAGTTGTAAGAGTTACATTATTGTATTGTCAAGGAAAGGGGGGCGGTAGGGGGGCTGAGCATCTGGGTTTGGTTGGGGGTCCCCACAGTCTGCCTAGGCTAGATGCAGTTAAAAATTCTTATTAGATACACAGGCGGTGTAGCTTGCTTCGCAGCTGGGTTACTGTGCTGACTAGCAGACACTGAAGCTTTGGAGCAGACCTCTGAGTAAACAGCTCTTCAGACTCAACCATCTGTGTTACCCCAAGCCATAGTGTATGTAGTTTCTTACAGTTAAAAGGGGGGGGAGCGACCCAACCCACCTGGAATTGACGATGCCAACGTCATGTAAAACACAGCAAGGGGACTCCAAAAAGAGTCTCCACTTTTTCCCAAAATTGTGGCACAGACACCACTTAAGTGGCATCAATTGCCCCAGAGTTGCTTAAAACGGTTGGTGAGGTGATTTTACCAAATCCTCAAGCTTTTAGTCTCCCCAGGATGACACAGGGGTAGAAAAGTCCTTGTGGATCCATGATTTGTTCATCTTTATGAACGTGAGTCTGTCTACATTCTCAGTGGACAGTCGCGTGTGCTTATCTGTCAGCACACCACCAGCAGCGCTGAACACACGTTCAGAGAGAACGCTGGCTGCAGGGCATCACAAGTGGCGAGCTCTGGCCATTTTTCCAGATTGGAAGCCCAAAATGAGCAAGGGTCCAGTGACACAGTCATGGCTTCGATGTTCACTTGGAGATACTCCTGTACCATCTTCTCTAGGCGTTGACTATGTGTCAGACTTCTTGTCTCCTGTGGCCTTGCAAAGAATGGTCTAAAAAAGTGGTGAAACGATTCCACAAAATTGCTGTTACCAGCAGATACTGTGTTACTGTTACGGTTTGAGTGATGAAGACTCGACAGTCCCACGGTTGGCAAGTTAGAACTGTGAGATTCACTACGTGCACCACTGGTGTTTTGTGGAAAAGCACATGTAAGATTCTGCAACAGCCTCTGCTGATACTCCTGCATGCTTGAATCCCTTTCTATGGCAGGAATTATTTCGGCAAATTTACTTTTGTACCAGGGATCTAAGAGTGTGGCAAACCAGTAGTCTTGATTACTTCGAATTCTGACAATCCGAAGGTCATGTTGCAGGTAGTGCAGCAAGAAGGCACTCATGTGTCTTGCGCATCCAGGAGCACCAAGTCCTTGTTGTGTTGGTAGCGAGGTAAGAATCATGCTTCCTTCCTCTGCCCTCTCCCCCCAACCTCGCACAACAGTAATGTGATCAAGGTCTCCCTCATCTGACGAGTCTTCCATCAGTTCGTCCTCCACTTCTTCCTCGGCTCCTGCACCTTCCTCAACAGTTTGGCTGCTACCATGCGCCCTGGTTAATCCCTCTCCCCCACCCTCCTATGCCTGCCGCCTTGGTGCTGCCGACCGTCTGGACCTTGGAGATGTTATCCCTTCCGCATACGACTCCTCCTCTACTTCCTCCACCTCCTCTTGTCCCACCACCTGACTCCGAATTCTGTTTAACGTGTGCTCCAGCATGTAAATCACCGGAATAGTCATGCTGATAATGGCATCGTCAGCACTAAACATCTTCGTCGCCATTTCAAAACTGTGCAGAAAGGTGCGTAGGTCCCTGATCTGAGACCACTCCTCCAGCGTGATTTGCCCCACGCCCAGGCTATACGTCAGAACATATTGCACCAGGGCTTGTCGGTGCTGCCACAGTCGCTACAACATGTGCAGAGTTGAATTCCACCGTGTCGGCACATCGCATTTCAGCCGGTGAACTGGCAGGCCCAACGACTTCCGTAGAGATGTAAGTCGTTGCGCTGCGGGATGCGAACGGCGGAAGTGAGCACACAGCGACCGTGCCCTCTACAGAAGGCCATCTAGTCCGGGATAGTGGGCTAAAAATTGCTGGACAACTAGGTTCCACACGTGAGCCATACAAGGCACGTGTGTGACATTGCCTCGGCGAAGGGCCGCACCCAGGTTTGCAGCATTGTCGCACATGTCCTTCCCTGGTTGCAGGTCCAGTGGAGACAACCATTCATGAAACTGGTTCTCCAGAGCTGACCACAACTCCTCAGCTGTGTGACTCACATTTCCCAGACATTTCAAAGTAAACACCGCCTGATGCCGTTAAGCCCTGCTGCCAGCATAGTAAGGAGGTGTGCAAGATTCCTTCTGCGCAGTTAGAAATCGGGTGGCATTACCAGACAGGCTTTGGGTGCAGGTGGAGGACCGAGAGGAGGTTGAGGAGGCAGAAGCAGTGGAGGAACTTCGAGATAAAGAGGGTTGACGCACAACTCGTGGGGACGGCAAGACTTGGACAGCAGCCCCTTGTCCTGCTGTCACCATAGTTACCCAGTGCCCAGTCAGCGACATGTAACGCCCCAGTCCATGCCTACTTGTCCAAGTGTCTGTGGTGAAATGCACCCTGTCACACACACAGTTTCTCAAAGAAGCGGTGATGTTGTGTGCAACATGCTGGTGGAGCGCAGGCACACCTTTCTTTGAGAAGTAGTGCCGACTGGGCATCTGGTACTGGGGCACTGCGATGGACATAAGGTCTCGAAAATCCTCTGTGTCCACCAGGCGGAAAGGCAGCATTTCTGTAGCCAACAGCTTGCAGATGGTGAAATTCAACCTCTTAGCTTTCTCATGGCTAGGAGGAAATGGTCTTTTACTTGTCCACATCTGAGGGACCGAGGGCTGGCTGTTGTGCTTAGACGGGGTTGAGTAGGGTGTCCCCGGCAAACTGCCGGTCTGTGAGGAAGATGCAGGCGGAAAAGTTAGGTTGCCTTGATCCAAAGGTGGTGCTCTCGATGCCGGAGAGAGCTCAACACCAGCTGGTGTTTCCACTTCCAAATGAAATGATGACCTGCCAATCACACTGGCTGTTGCGGGTAAAGAGGTGGCAGGTCTGCGTCCAAAAACATGTGTGACTGCTGTCCCCCCAGTCACAGAGGATGAAGAGGCCGCAGATGCACAAGATGGGACAGACGGTGGTTGGCTCAGCCGGCTAGGCCGCATTGTAGCACAGTGAGCTTCCCACTGCAACTTATGCTTCATATCCATGTGACGGTTCATGCATGAAGTACTCAAACTATGTATTTTTTGGCCTCTACTTAGCTTTTGCTGACAAATGTTACAGATAACACGAGTTGGGTCATCTTTATCGATCTGAAAAAATGCCCAGGCTATGCAAGGCTTAGCACCCATGCGACCTGAAGAGCCACCACGACTTGTGGTGAGAGGCAGAGTTGTGTTTGAGGATGCAGTTGTTGACGTGCTTCCAGTACTACGTCTCTGTCCAGGAAGGCGCAACCTGACCTCGTCGTCACTAGCATCTTCCTCCACCTCCTCTGCTGACCTCATCTCTTGGCTGACTGTGGGTTGACAGTAAGTGGGATCTCCAACCTCGTCATCATCACCCTGTGTGTTCTCACACCCATCATCCTCAGAGCCAACCTCTTCCTGCCCTGACCGAAAAGTCAAGTTGTCGCTCCAATCAGGCATTTGAGTTTCATCATCGTCTTCATCATTGTCGCCACCAACAGGAGTTACAGTTTGGGAATGAGGGTCTACATTATGGTCAGAACCTTCTTCATCTGGTCCTGGATTCGACTCATAAAGATTCTGGGCATCAGTGCAGATCATTTCCTCGTCTGGATTCACAGAAGCGCTGGAGTCGACCTCTGATTCCCAGGCTATAGTATGAGTAAACAGCTCTGCAGACTCAACCATCTGTGTTACATAGTTACATAGTTTATAAGGCCGAAAAAAGACAAGCGTCCATCCAGTTCAGCCTATTTCTTGTGCACTGCAGCTATTCCGCAGCGTTGATCCAGAGGAAGGCAAAAAAAAAACATGCGGTATAGGCCAATTTACATCATTGAGGAAAAATTCACTTCCCGACACCAATCTGGCATTCAGATTAAATCCCTGGATTAATTAACTAAGCATAAAATGTAATTTTATTGTTCTCCAGAAAGGCGTCCAGGCCTCTCTTGAACTCATTAAGTGAGTTGGACATCACCACTTCCTCTCCCAGAGAGTTCCAGAGTCTCACGGCTCTGACCGTAAAGAATCTGTTAGAACCTTGCTGTTAGGTTTTTTTTCTTTTGCTGGTCACATGACCTTGTTGGCCTATTTAATCCTGCTCCGCCCTTCTGGCTTTGCTGGACTTCATTGTATATCTACTTTCTAGCTAGCCTGTGCTCTGTATCTAACTCTGTTAGTTTGCTTGGTCTACCGACCTCTATGTTCTATCTATTTTATTTGTTCGTCTGTCTGCTACTATTTCTGTTAGGAGGTGTCCCATATTCCTCCCAGTCCTTAGTACTTGTAGGGATTCCCTCCCCACATCTATAGGTCTTCGTACAGACTAGATTAGGACTTTAGCAGGTCTGATCGCAGGATCAGGTTCCCTGTTACATCGTAGGGATTCAGCTGAGTCTTATAGTAGGGACAGATCTCCTCTCTTTCCTTAGCTTTGGTAACAGAACATAACAGTAAGTCCAGCCTGCAAATTCTCTAAGGAAAGATTTTTTTTTTTTTTTTTTTTTTTGTTCCATCATGGTGTCGGTTCAGGATTTGGCTAAACACCTGCAGGGACTCTCTCTGGAAGTGGCCGAGCTCCGTCAGCACGTGAGTAACTGTCCTGGAGCATATTTCTTGGAGCCTAAGGTATGTTTGCCGGATTTATTTTTTGGTGAACATCGAGAATTTTTTTCATTTAAAAATGCTTGCTTGTTGTATTTTCGTTTGAGACCCAAGTCCTCTGGGGATGAATCCCAGCGCGTAGGGTTCATAATGTCACTTTTGCGCAAAGAGCCTCAGGAGTGGGCCTTTTCTTTGCAACCTAGTGATACATGCTTCAGATCAGTGGATAGTTTTTTTTCTGCTTTAGGACTATTATATGATGATCCTGACCGTGTGGCATCAGCTGAGACTGAGTTGAGACGTTTAAAATAAGGTTCAGGCTGTGCAGGAATGGCCTAGGCCTATTGGTTTGAAATCGATACAGAGGTTTTTGGGTTTCGCCAATTACTACAGAAAATTCATAAAAAATTTTTCTAGTATTGTCAAACCTCTGACTGATCTCACCAGGAAAGGTGCTGATGCGGTTCAGTGGTCTTCTGAGGCCATTGAAGCTTTTGTGTATCTCAAGGAGAGGTTCACCTCTGCTCCCATCCTTATGCAGCCTGATGTTACTAGGCCGTTTTTGGTTGAGGTTGATGCTTCCTCTGTGGGGGTTGGCGCAGTATTGTCTCAGGATAACGGGGATGGATTACATCCCTGTGCCTTTTTTTCAAAAAAATTTTCGGAGACTGAACTGAATTACGATATTGGTAATCGGGAATTATTGGCTATTAAACTCGCATTTGAACACTGGCGCCACTTCTTGGAAGGTGCGGAATTTCCCGTTCAGGTTCTTACGGATCATAAAAATCTGATATATCTTGATGCTGCCAAGCGCCTGAATGCCCGTCAGGCTAGGTGGGCACTGTTTTTCTCGCGGTTTAATTTCTCCGTTATTTACATCCCTGGTACTAAGAATGTTAAGGCGGATGCCTTGTCTCGCAGTTTTTCTCCCATAGTCGGTGCTGAGAAAGAGGAAAACATTTTACAAGAAGGTGTTGTGATAGCTGCTTTAGACTCCGTTTTGGAAGATGAGATTCTTAAAGCTCAGGAGAATGCCCCATCTAACACTCCTCATGGGAGGTTGTTTGTGCCTGAGACCTTTAGGAGAGATTTGTTTGTTGAGTGTCACGAATCTCGGTTGGCAGGTCATCCCGGAATCTCTGAGACCAAGAGACTGGTGGGTCGCAGTTTTTGGTGGCCTGGATGGCAGAAGGAAGTCATTAAGTGGGTGCGCCAATGTACTATATGTGCTAGATCTAAGTCCTCACATACTCCTGCTGCGGGGTTGCTTTGTCCTTTGGAGGTCCCCAGTGCTCCTTGGACACATTTGGCTATGGACTTTATAACTGACCTTCCCCCCTCTGAGGGTTTTACTGTCATCTGGGTGATCGTGGACCGTTTTAGCAAGATGTGTCACTTGGTTCCCTTCGTCAAACTGCCCTGCGCTAAAACTCTCGCTAAGGCCTTTGTCAAGGAAATTGTCAGACTTCATGGCGTTCCTACTGACATTGTTTCTGATAGGGGTCCTCAGTTCGTGGCTCGTTTTTGGCGTGCCTTTTGTGACAGGTTGGGAATTCATTTGTCGTTTTCGTCCGGATATCATCCTGAATCTAATGGCCAGACAGAAAGGAAAAACCAGGATGTTGAGCAGTTCTTGCGTTGTTTTGTGGCAGACAATCAAGAGGGGTGGTCTGAGTTTCTGCCACTTGCCGAATTTGCTCTGAACAATCATACATCTTCTTCTGCTGGTTGTTCGCCTTTTTTTTGTTGTTCTGGGAGACATCCGTCGTTTGGGTCGTTCTCCAAGTTGGGATCTGCCGTGCCTGAGGAGGAGAATTTTTCCGGTGATTTGGAAAGAGTTTGGACGGATGTGCGTGGTAATCTTCAGGAGGCCAACAGAAAATCTAAAGACTACTTTGATAGGAAACGACAGGAGGTTTTGTTCGCTGTTGGTGACATGGTTTGGTTGTCCTCTAGGAATCTGCGGTTGAGGATTCCTTCTAAGAAATTGGGTCCCAAGTTTGTAGGGCCCTTTAAGGTGCTTCAGGTTGTCAACCAATCTGCTGTTAGGTTGGAGGTTCCTACCTCCTGGAGAATTAATCCGGTCTTTCATGTCTCTCTGTTAAAAAAAGCTGTTGTGTCGGATGGTGACGCCTCTGCCTCTGTTCCTCCGGTGGTGGAGGACGGGGAATATGAAATTTCTCGCATCCTTGACTCTAGACGGTATAGAGGTAGTTTGCAGTATCTTGTGGCCTGGAAAGGTTTCGGACCCGAGGATAACTCTTGGGTGAGGTCAGATGATGTTTCCGTGTCCAGACTTATCAGAGCGTTTCACAGGAGATTTCCTGATAAGCCTGGTCCTAGGGGATCCGGAGGATCCTCTTAGAAGGGGGGGTACTGTTAGAACCTTGCTGTTAGGTTTTTTTTCCTTTGCTGGTCACATGACCTTGTTGGCCTATTTAATCCTGCTCCGCCCTTCTGGCTTTGCTGGACTTCATTGTATATCTACTTTCTAGCTAGCCTGTGCTCTGTATCTAACTCTGTTAGTTTGCTTGGTCTACGGACCTCTATGTTCTATCTATTTTATTTGTTCGTCTGTCTGCTACTATTTCTGTTAGGAGGTGTCCCATATTCCTCCCAGTCCTTAGTACTTGTAGGGATTCCCTCCCCACATCTATAGGTCTTCGTACAGACTAGATTAGGACTTTAGCAGGTCTGATCGCAGGATCAGGTTCCCTGTTACATCGTAGGGATTCAGCTGAGTCTTATAGTAGGGACAGATCTCCTCTCTTTCCTTAGCTTTGGTAGCAGAACATAACAGAATCCCCTTCTATGCTGGTGCAGGAACCTCCTTTCCTCCAGACGCATAGTGTGACCCCTCGTCTTTGTCACCATCCTTGGTATAAACAGGTCATGGGAGAGATCTCTGTACTGCCCCCTGATGTATTTATACATGTTTATGAGGTCTCCCCTAAGCCTTCTCTTTTCCAACGTAAATAGGCCTAATTTTGACAACCTCTCTAGTCCCTCCATTCCCTTTATTACCTTAGTCGCCCTCCTTTGTACCCTCTCTAGCTCCAATATGTCTTTCCTGAGCACCGGAGCCCAGAACTGTGCACAATATTCTAAGTGCGGCCTTACCAGCGCTTTATACAGAGGAAGAACAATGTTCTCATCATATGCCCCTATTCCTCTTCTGATGCATGCCATGACTCTATTTGCCTTCGCAGCTGCTGCCTGACACTGGGCACTCCAATTTAATTTGCTATTAACCAAGACGCCCAGGTCCTTCTCCATGTCAGATTTCCCCAACGGTTTCCCATTTAATATGTATGGGTGACTGCTGTTTTTCTTTCCCATGTGCATGACCTTACATTTATCGGCATTGAACCCCATTTGCCATTTTTTGGCCCAACTCCCCAATTTATCTAAATACTCCTGTAGCTGTGCCCTATCCTCATCTGTATTAACTACTTTACAAAGTTTAGTATCATCTGCAAATATTGCTATTTTACTATGCAACCCTTCCACTAGATCATTAATAAATATATTAAATAATATAGGGCCCAAGACAGACCCTTGAGGCACCCCGCTAGTAACCCTGACACCCCCTGAGCTTACTCCATTGATAACCACCCTCTGCTTTCTATCACTCAGCCAGCTATTTACCCACTTGCACACATTATCCCCCAGACCAAGCATTCTCATTTTATATACCAACCTTTTGTGTGGCACGGTATCAAACGCTTTGGAGTAGTCAAGGTATACAACATCCACTGACTCTCCCCGGTCCAGCTGTGAGCTCACCTCCTCGTAGAAGGCCATCAGGAGCGATCCCTCATGAATCCATGTTGATATGGAGTTAGACAGTTATTATCATTAAGATATTCTACAATAGCATCTCTAAGAAATCCTTCAAGCAATTTACCCACAACAGACGTTAAGCTGACTGCTCTATAGTTCCCAGGGTCACTTTTAGACCCCTTTTTGAATATTGGTACCACATTTGCTTGGCGCCAGTCTAGTGGGACAGTCCCTGTCCATAAAGAGTGCTTGAATATAAGATACAGTGGCCTGTCTATCACATTACTTAATTCTTTTAGTACCCGGGGGTGTATGCCATCTGGGCCTGGTGACTTGTCTATTTTGATATTATTTAGGCGTTTCTGAACTTCCTCCTGGGTTAGGTGGGTGATATTTAGCGGAGGGTTTACTTTATCACTCTGCATTTCCTCCGATAAATTGTTTTCTTTTGTGAAAACAGTGGAGAAGAAGCTATTGAGTAGGTTCGCTTTACCCTCATCGCCCTCTAGGATTTTACCCAGGTTATTTTTCAATGGGCCAACTCCATCAGTTTTAATCCTTTTACTGTTTATATAGTTAAAGAACAGTTTGGGATTGGTTTTACTTTCCTTGGCAATTAGTCTCTCTGTCTCCTCTTTTGCTATTCTTATTTGTTTCTTACAGATTTTGTTTTTTTCCCTATAAGATATTAGCGCTTCCTCACTGCCTTCTTGTTTAAGTTTACAGAAAGCCCTTTTTTTGTTTTTCATTGCCCTCTTGACGTCCTTATTTAGCCACATTGGCTTCCTCCTATTCCTAGCCCTTTTATTCCCATAAGGTATGGACCTTCTACAGTGACTATGTAGGACTGTTTTGAACATTTCCCATTTTCTATCCGTGCTCCTATTACTGAAGATACTATCCCAGTCTATAAGGTGAAGGGCATCTCTTAGCTGAAGTTCAGTGTTTTTGTGACTCCCTTGCTGGGCACCCTACTGAAGCACATGTGGAACTGTATAATGTTGTGGTCACTATTTCCCAGGTGCCCCCCGACCTGCACCTCAGTTATTCTGTCTGGCCTGTTAGTTAATATTAAGTCTAGAAGGGCCGTCCCTCTAGTTGGTTCCTGCACAAGTTGTGACAAATAATTGTCTTTGATAATTGACAGAAACCAGTTTCCTTTCTGAGATCTACAGCTTTCGGTTTCCCAGTCTATATCGGGGTAGTTGAAGTCCCCCATAATAATCACCTCGTTATTTTTTGCTACTTCGTCTATTTGTCTCATTAATAGACTTTCCGTGGCTTCTGCTATATTTGGTGGTTTATAACAGACTCCTATGATAATTTTATTCTTGTTTTTTGCCCCATGTATCTCCACCCATAAGGACTCGACCTCCTCATTTCCCTCCCATACATCCTCCCGTATTGTAGGCTTTAGACACGTCTTTACATATAGACAGACTCCACCCCCTTTCCGACTTCTTCGATCCCTTCTAAACAGACTGTAACCCTGTAAGTTAACTGCCCAGTCATAGCTTTCATCTAACCATGTCTCGGTTATTCCCACTATGTCATTGACGCGCCCCCTGGGCCAGTGCTGTTGGGGATACCCGGAGCCGGATCAGATGGGGGTTGTAGTCTCCGAGTGGCTGTGACCCGGTCCGTGCCCAGGGTGTCAAGCTCAGTGTGTGGCAGTCCTTACTGATGTTACTAAAGTTCTTTATGTCGACTACGCCACCCGTTGAATTGCGGTCACTACGGCCGCCGCTGCAGCAGGGTCCGCTGAGGCTGATGGTGTTGGTGCAGCTTTAGATAGTATAACCCCCAACGGGAGGGGTATGGCCTCAGGGGGTCAGGTGCAGAGGATGGGGGTTGTGGTGGTGCAGCGTAGATGATAATTAAAGACAGAGTCGGGTTGTGCAGTTCAGGGTGTTTACTTACTGCAGATATTCCGGTCACTCCGGCCTTGAGTGACCACCCGAGCCGTGCTGCGTCCACCAGGTCCTGGATTCAGCCAACCCCCAAGCAAGTCCGGAGCGTGTCCCTGAGCCCTCCTTCTTGTCCTTTCTTCTGGCCGTCCCCACCAGGGATCCACCTAGGTCCAGCTCCCTCGGGCCTTCTGTTGGGAGACCCTTGGCCTTGGGTTCCCTGACCCTACACGTGGTTTGCCTTCAGGGTAGATGTGGTGGGTGGCCGTGGCAGATCCTGCCCACGGCCTCCGGTCTCTGGCTGAGGTATGCTTTAGCCCCCACCAGTTTGGGATCCGGTACCCTATTGCCAACTCTTCACCCTAGGGTTGTACTTGGGTTCTCAGAGTTCCTTCTGTCTCCCCCTCTCTGGGTCTTTCTTGTTCTCCTCTCTCACTCTCTCTGGGCCTGGGGCTGCTCTGCTCCTCTGCTTTCTTCCACTGCTCTGCAAAGTCTTCACTACAACAGGCTGACTGACCCTGATCTTAGATGGTGCCCACCTTTTATACTCCCTCTATGTGTGAGCTCAGGTGACCAGCACCCAATGAGCTCCTATCTTTACCCAGGCTGCTCCCCCTATCTGCCCCTACACTACTGGGATGTACCACCCCCCTCCCACTCCAGCCAGGAACAGACTCGGTCGTACCTGCACATTTCTAAGTGGGAGTACCGTTGGTCTGCTCCTCGGAAATGGGATGTGTGTAGTGCATGCAGCTTTCTGAGCTCAGTTCCACACTCCATCCTTACCCGGGAGTGGAATACCACACCTCTGGCTTGAGGTGCAATACCCCTGTAGCAGCCGAATCCTCAGGGTGCTACATCATAGTTACCTGTAGATATTTCTGCTTCCAGTTCATCCATCTTGTTTGTCAGGCTTCTGGCATTTGCTAGCACGCAGTTTACACGATTTTGTTTTGTTCCAATCTTCTCCCTGTGGATTGTATTAGAAATTTTCTTACCTCCCTTCCAAGTATCTTGTCTTGGACCTTCTTTGTCGCACTTCATATCTTTCATTAGTATGTTCTCTGGTTGCATGTTCGTGTCCGGCGTTTTTCTTCCCATCCCCTCTTCTTCTAGTTTAACGCCCTCCTGATGAGTGTTGCGAGTCTCCTGGCGAATGTGTGTTTCCCGGGTTTGTTGAGGTGTAGTCCGTCTCTGGCAAGGAGTCCGTCATAGAGGTAATTCACACCGTGGTCCAGGAATCCAAATCCTTGTTGTCTGCACCATCGTCTCAGCCAGTTGTTCACATCAAGGATCCTGTTCCTGTTCCATACCCCATACTCAGACGGGCAGCTGGAGACTTGGGAGCTGTGAGGAAGCAAGTGCGATTGGGGTGACACCTCTGAGGACTGGAGTATTTGTGATGTTGAAGTTGATGTGGAGGAGAGCCCACTTGAAGGAGCACTTGATATCCGTTGAAGCACCTGCTGTTTTTGTGCCTCATCTGGAATTTGTAGCGATTGGCGTGGCCGTATGAAAGGGATCGTATCACATTGTCCACGAAAAGAAGTAGACATCTTAGTTTGGCTGGAAGATGGTCTATCTTCTGCAGATGTTACTGTTGCTTTAACACCTACCCCACGGACACAACCTTTTTTTCCCTTTCCAACACGCCTATTCCCCTTTCCACCAGCAGCAGGCCTTTTGCCACTCATTTTGGTGGTTAACTAATTCACAACTCTGTAGTTGTTTGCACAAAAAACAATGGATGGAAACCGAGCAGAGCTGAGTGGCCAAACTGTGCTACTAGCCCAAAAGGATTGGCTGGGTTAGATGCAGTAAAACAATTTTATTAGATACACAGGTGGTGTAGCTTGGTACAGATGGGCTACTACAATGAGTAACAGACACTGCTACTATGCCCAAAAGTATTTACTGGGCTAGATGCAGTAAAAAATTGTTATTAAATACAAAGGTGGTGTAGCTTGGTACAGATGGGCTACTACAATGAGTAACAGACACTGCTACAGGCCCAAAAGGATTTACTGGGCTAGATGCAGTAAAAAATTGTTATTAAATACAAAGGTGGTGTAGCTTGGAACAGATGGGCTACTACAATGAGTAACAGGCACTGCTACTATGCCCAAAAGGTTTTACTTGGCTAGATGCAGTAAAAAATTGTTATTAAATACAAAGGTGGTCTAGCTTGGTACAGATGGGCTACTTCACTGACTACCAGACACTGCTACTATGCCCAAAAGGTTTTACTTGGCTAGATGCAGTAAAAAATTGTTATTAAATACAAAGGTGGTGTAGCTTGGTACAGATGGGCTACTCCAATGAGTAACAGACACTGCTACTATGCCCAAAAGGATTGGCTGGGTGCAGTAAAAAATTGGTATTAGATACACAGGTGGTGTAGCTTGCAACACAGATAGGCTGACTAACACACACTGCTAGAGGCCCAAAAGGATTGGCTTAGCTAGATTTAGCCAAATGCTGTGAAAAACACTTGCACAGCACTGGCACAGACCTGCCTGGCAAAAAGTGCTAGGAACTGATGTAACCTAGCCCTCAAAAGGGCTGCAATTACAACTAGTCCCTATTCCCTAAACCTTTCTGTCTATTTAAGAGAAATTTTAAGAGAAAATTTGCTTGCAATTCACAGTTACACAATATAGCGCTAACAGCAGCAGTGGTGCCGTCTAACACGCAGCTGCAGCAGTGAGAAAATGGTGGCGACGGGGAAAATGTCTGGGTCTTATAGGGCAAGGACATGTGACATACACGTGTGTGCGCTGCTGATAGGCTGACAGATTGCACCTCCCCACTGTAAATGCGGGAAAGAAAAAAAAAAATGGAGATCTTCATTATTCCTGCAGAGACCATCCCCTGCCCCTCCCCCCGCCCCGCTGTACACTCAAACTGCGTATTAACATTAATTTTCAGCATTACTGAGAAAAAATCCAGTTATGATTTTGGTGCACGAACAGTTATCGAACATAACCTCGAACAGCCGGATTTTTTTCAAATCATTCGTGTTCGCCGAACGGCTCGAACACCGCCCAAAACAGCTCGAATTTGAGATTGGCGAACAGTTCGAGTCGAACACCGCTCATCTCTAATTGGCAGATCCCCATGGCACAGGGAGCCAAGGAGAAGACTGCATTTTCTACGCTGGATGGATGCTTCCAGTATGTCCGGATGCTGTTTGAACTGCAGGGGGCTCCTGCAACCTTCCAGAGAGCTATGGATCGAATTCTTGCACTCCATAAGCAATACGCCGCGGCATACCTGGACGATATTGTTATCTTCAGTCCGGACTGAGAGAGTCAACTGGAAAAGGTCCAGGCGGTGTTTGATGCTCTCAGGAAGGCGGGAATTTCAATAAACCCGAAGAAATGTGCCATGGAAAAAGAAGAAGCCAAATACCTGGGTTATGTTGGTAGAGGCGAGATCAAACCCCAAATCAGTAAAGTGGAGGCAATCCAAACCTGGCCGAGACTGCTGTCAAAAAAGCAGGTTAGAGCCTTTCTGGGAATCGTGGGATACTACAAAAGAGTCATCCCAAACTTTGCCATGATGGCCGCACCTCTGACGGACCTCCTTAAGGAGACGAAATCGGCTATGGCCAAGTGGACTGCAGAGGCGGAGTCGGCCTTCCAAGAAATGAAGGGGGCGCTGTGTAAGCAACCGGTCCTGGTGGCCCCCGACTTTAAGAAAGAGTTCATACTCCAAACGGATGCCTCAGATGTCGGTTTGGGAGCAGTTCTTTCCCAGGAGATACACTGGGAAGAGCACCCTGTTCTCTACCTGAGTAGGAAGCTGTCCTCCTGCGAGAGAAATTATTAGATCATAGACAAGGAGTGCTTGGCCATAAAGTGGGTGGTGAACACATTACGGTACTACCTCTTAGGTTGAAAATTTAGACTAGTATCCGACCATGCCCCACTCATATGGATGAGGGAAACAACGGGAAAAATTGCTAGGGTCACTCGCTGGTTTTTAGCCCTACAAGATTTCAACTTCCATGTAGAGCATAGAGCAGGGAAGCTTCATGGTAATGCCGATGCCCTCGCAAGAATCCCTTGTCTGGTAGTAGAAAGTGCCAAGCCCCACGACTTTAGGCAGAGGGGGAGGTATGTAAGGTGGCTAATGGTCATGTAGTCGATGGGAGGTATTTATCACAAAGATGTCTCTGTGATGTAGCCCGGTGTATTTTCTCCAGTGCACACAGGCACTAAGAGGACTGATTGTTGCACCTGGGAGCCAGGTTATGGGTTGCTAGGAGAGAATGGGCGGGTCCAGCAACCCACATACCTCACCTGTGGGTGCGGTTAACAGCCTATAAAATGGAGGCTGTTGTTTGGCACATGGTCTGTGTGCTTGGAGGGAGAAGGCCTCCTGTGTATGGTTGGCTCCAGACCGAGCCAGGATACTGGACGCTCCACCAGCCGGTGTGACCACCGCGCCGGCCATCCAGAGACTTTGATAAAAGGACTGTTATCTTTGTTTTGTTTGCATTTTCCTTTTTAATGGTTTATGAAGCTAATAAACCATTACGGGCATTTAAAGGAACATGCCTCCTGCTTGCCTCAAACCGCACCTGAGTGAGTACCATCCCTATAGTACATATAGGCAAACTAAAGTATTATCCATCAGCTATTTACAGACAAGGCACTCTGGCGCACAACTGTCCCCAGGGACAATACATGAAATAAAAGAAGTACATGGCAATGACATAAAAGGATTAAACAGCACAAGTCACAACCCTAAAATCAGGCCCATTTTGATAGAGACAGTACTTTTTGCTGTTAATGGAGGAAACACACAGTGAATATAATTTATTGCACTAATAATTGCCATGTGTTGTTCTCTGTTAAATTCAGCAGGTGGCAATAAAGGTCACTCATTTGTCCAGGACCGTGGAAACACGGCTGCACTTCATAAACATATCCAGTAGATGTAGACACCTCTCTACTCATGTGTCCAGCATGGCAGAAATATAGGATGCACATCATACATTTGTCCACTAGATGGAGATACAGCCCTGCTCATAAGTCCAGTCTCTGAAGTTCATCTATTTCTGTGTAACTCTACTGCAACTGTATTTAAGGAGATATGAGTGTATGTGACTGTATATAATGACTCTTTATGAGATGTGTGTATGTAACCCATTGTAACTATATATCGAGTTAAGACTGTATATGTGATGTAAGTGTGAGGGTGATATATAGTGTTAGCGGAAAATTAATACTGCACATCACCCTGAAAACACCATCCCCACTGTCACACATGGAGGTGGCAGCATCCTGCTGTGGGGAGACTTTTCTTCAGCAGGGGCAGGGAAGCTGGTCAGAGGTGATGGGAAGATGGATGGCGCTAAATATAGGACAATCTTGGAGGAAACGGTGTTAGAGGCTGCAGGAGACCTGAGAATGGGGCGTAGGTTCACCTTCCAGCAGGACAACAACCCTCAACATCCTGCCAGAACTACAATGGAGGGTTTAGATCAGAGCATATTCCTATGTGTGAACGGCGCAGTCACAGCCCAGACCCAAGAAACAAAAATGGCTGGCAGCACTCACTGTGAGGGACGCACGTCCAAAGTCTCCAAGCACCCACCTGTGAGGTATAATGGCATATAAGAAAAGCAGACAGCGCCAATTCCAGGGTGTTCAATTCCAAAAGTAGTGAACAACATGAACAACAACGTTTCGACCCGGTGCGGGTCTTTATTAAGTATATATGAACAAACACAGAGCTGGCCTTATGTAGTGTGGTCACAATCATCTACCAATCGCCACAAAGGACAAACCCCATATAAATGACAGCAATAACTATTACACAATGCAACGAAAACAGTTCCATATAGTGACATATCAACAGCTTAAAGGGGCTGTCCAGCACTTTAGATTACCCCCCCATGTATCCCCCCGGGGCCCCTAAGACTTCTTGTAATTACCTTCTGTTGCAGATACTGCCTGTGGGTGGCGCTATCACTGGCTGCTCACAGGCATCACGTGACCCCCGGCTGCAGCCGGCTCTGACATCCGCTGGCATCATGACGAGTGCTGGCAGCAGCCGGGGGTCTTTGTCTTCCTGGTTCCACCGGTGGCTGCTGGGTTGTGGGTGGGGTCACCCCGCGCGTCACACCCGGCATCCACCGCATACTCTGCCTCTCCCCATTCGTTGGGAAAGAGTGCGGTGGATGCTGGGTGTGACGCGGGGGAATAACCCCGCCCACAACCCAGAAGCCACCGCAGGGACCCCAGCGCTGAGTCACGCCTCACTTGTCATGACGTCAGTGGGGTATCATGTGATGCCTGTGAGCGGCCACCGATAGCGCTTCCCACAGGCAGAAACAGCAACTTAAGGCATTTACAAATATCCTTAGGGGTCCCGGGGGGATACATTGGGGCGGTAATCTAAAGCACTGGACAACTTCTTTAATATAATATGAAAAAGACCAGAATAATTCCCCAAATCAGTCTCTTACACATTATTTACATATAAGGTTTGTGATGATCATCCAATCACAAAGTGGCTTCATTAGTGTCATGGTTACAGAACTGCAATCGCTACACAGGGGTCATGAATTTGCAATCAGTCACTCTCGGGAATCCAACCAACAGAACCCTGGCAAAAAATGGGCCAAAGCACCTAACGGGTGTGTATATGGCCGACCTATCACCGCCGGCATCTGTGTCGCTGTGGAGACCTCGGCCCTATCGCCTCTCACGCATAGCTAATCCATCGCTCAGGTGCGCTCAGTAACCAATCACATGAGCCAGTCGGTGCGCTCAGTAACCAATCACATGAGCCAGTTGGTGCGCTCAGTAGCCAATCACATGAGCCAGTCGGTTAGCTCAGCAGCCAATCACATGAGCCAGTCGGTGAGCTCAGCAGCCAATCACATGAGCCAGTCGGTGAGCTCAGCAGCCAATCACATGAGCCAGTCGGTGAGCTCAGCAGCCAATCACATGAGCCAGTCGGTGAGCTCAGCAGCCAATCACATGAGCCAGTCGGTGAGCTCAGCAGCCAATCACATGAGCCAGTCGGTGCGCTCAGCAGCCAATCACATGAGCCAGTCGGTGCGCTCAGCAGCCAATCACATGAGCCAGTCGGTGAGCTCAGCAGCCAATCACATGAGCCAGTCGGTGAGCTCAGCAGCCAATCACATGAGCCAGTCGGTGAGCTAAGCAGCCAATCACATGAGCCAGTCGGTGAGCTCAGCAGCCAATCACATGAGCCAGTCGGTGCGCTCAGCAGCCAATCACATGAGCCAGTCGGTGAGCTAAGCAGCCAATCACATGAGCCAGTCGGTGAGCTCAGCAGCCAATCACATGAGCCAGTCGGTGAGCTCAGCAGCCAATCACATGAGCCAGTCGGTGAGCTAAGCAGCCAATCACATGAGCCAGTCGGTGAGCTCAGCAGCCAATCACATGAGCCAGTCGGTGAGCTCAGCAGCCAATCACATGAGCCAGTCGGTGAGCTCAGCAGCCAATCACATGAGCCAGTCGGTGAGCTCAGCAGCCAATCACATGAGCCAGTCGGTGAGCTCAGCAGCCAATCACATGAGCCAGTCGGTGCACGTCATCCAGGAACAGTCCAGGCACAAATCCCAGAGAATCTGTGACAAGATGTGAAAATCACTGATCACAGATGTCTCCATCCAATCACTGAGCGAGAGCGAATGTGCAAAGCTGGAGAGACAGACCCCAAAAGACTGCAGCGAGAGGTGGGAGAGACAGACCCCTAAAGACTGCAGCGAGACGTGGGAGAGACAGACCCCAAAAGACTGCAGTGAGAGGTGGGAGAGACAGACCCCAAAAGACTGTAGCGAGACGTGGGAGAGACAGACCCCAAAAGACTGCAGAGAAAGGTGGGAGAGACGGACCCCAAAAGACTGCAGAGAAAGGTGGGAGAGACACACCCCAAAAGACCCCAGCAGTTACTGCAGCGAAAGGTGGTCCTACAAAGTATTGACTCAGGGGGCTGGATACAAATGCACCTCACAATATTCAGATTTATAAAATAATTAGTACACCCTGTATCATTTCCTTTACACGTCACTAATACTCGTTACTTCTTGTCACAGAAAATCAGTAATATGCATAAATTAGACTTATGTGCATGGTATGCTGGCAAATTAGGTACATCATTAGAAAAAAACAAATTTATGCATATTACTGAGCAATTATCCTCAGGATGATTTTCATTCACTAATGAACGTCCTGTTCTTTGTTGTCTGCACCCGATTTTCTCTTCTGTTTTCAGTCCATAGCAATGTAACCTATGATTAAGAACCCCTGTTTGGTTCGAAACGCGTAAGGTCCGCCTTACATATGGCGCTTTTTTAATGGAGCTAATAAAATGGACGTTTTAACTTTACATTTCTTGTGATGGATACGGAGAAGGTGCTGGAGTTTTTCTCATCTACTTCCTACTGTCTTTTATACAGGTAACGAGTTGGAACAGGTGCAATTAATACAGGTAATGAGTGGAGGGTAGGAGGCTTCTTAAAGAATGACACAGGTCTGTGAGAGCCAGAATTCTTGCTGGCTGGTCGGTGATCAAATACTTACAACACGTGGTCAAAATTGTTGGTCCCCCTCGTTTAATGAAAGAAAATCCCACAATGGTCACAGAAATAACTTGAATCTGACAAAAGTAATAATCAATTAAAAATCTATGAAAATTAACAAATGAAAGTCAGACATTGCTTTTCTGCTTCCACAGAATTTTTAAAAAATTAACCTGATGAAATCGGCCCGGACAGAAATGATGGTTCTTCTTCTTAACTTAATATTTTGTTGAACCTTTTGAGGCAATCACTGCAATCAGACGATTCCTGTAACTGTCAATGAGACTTCTGCGCCTCTCGACAGGTATTTTGGCCGACTCCTCATGAGCAAACTGCTCCAGTTGTCTCGTGTTTGAAGGTTGCCTTTTCCAGACTCCATGTTTCAGCTCTTTCCAAAGATGCTCAATAGGATTTAGGTCAGGGCTCATAGAAGCCACTTCAGAATAGTCCAATGTTTGTGTGGCACCCCAGGGGTCTGGTTTCCACAGTAATGTAATGTTATGTCTGAGAGCAGGTGGGAGGTCCTTTGGTCAGGGATCCTGTGCATGCCACACCTCCTGCTCAGTCTTGGGAGGGGAAGAACTTCCCCTATATAAACCCGGGGCTGAAGCAGGGTTAGTCAGTCAAGGAGAGTAGAGACAGAGAAGCAGCATAGGAAGAAACAGCAGAAGCTCAGTGGGAGCAATACTACTACAAGTCAGGGGCTGGCAGCTGCAGAGCTCGCCCTGACTGAGAAGATTTCTTACCGGACCCGGCGTCCGAGGCTGTGGGGACTAACTCTTACCCAGCAGCAGAAGCCGACCGGCAGGGGATTTCAGGTCCTCAGGCCCAGAAGCCCGAAGGCACGGTCACACGCGTGGGACCAGCACCGCCACCGTGGAGCGGAAGCCACTAGAAGGCCCCGAGTCACCGGCCATACGGGTGAGCACCACACGGTACACTCAGGGACGTGGGCTACTTATATCCGCTTCTAGCAAGGTAGCCAGAAGAGTACAGTTAGTTTGGGAGGCCTACAACTCCGCCTGGCCAGGGGAGATCCCATCTGCTCAAGGACTGACCAGGCCCCAATCGCTAGCCAGTACTCCGGGAGGGTCTATCGTTGTCACCAGTAAAGACCCTGAACTACACCGCATCGTCTCTGAGTGGTTCCTGCTACCCCCATCATCCACATCTGCTGCCCTGAGGCCATACCCCTCCCGTTGGGGGTTATACCATCTACGCTGCACCATCCATCCACCGGCCTCAGCGGACTGTCCTGCAGCGGCAGCTCCATAGCTGCATTCAACGGGTGGCGTAGTCGTACAACATCTACCGCTGATACGTCGCCGCTCAGTTTGACTCCCTGGGCACGGACCGGGTCACCGCCACGAGACTACAACCCTCAAGAGATCCGGCTCCGGGTAAGCTCCCGCGTGCGCAACGCAGCGCGACACAGGCCCAGGGGCGCGTCAACTTTGGCGTAGTCGGCAGGATTTCGTGCCCGCAACCACCGGGTACTGCGTGCCTGAAAAAGAGACTTTTCAAACTTACCTGTGGTGAAGATTCCCGCCATCCGGCGCCATCTTCAGCCTTCTTCCCGCCATCGGTGAAGTTTCCCGCCATCCGGCGCCATCTTCTGCCTTCTTCCCGCCATCCGTGGAGTTTTCCCGCCATTGGACGCCATCTTGAGGACGCAGCGCGGGAAGAAGAGGGGCGTGGACTCCGAAAGCGCGCGAGAACTGAAGCCCCGCCTCACGTCCGGACGTTGCGTAAGGTCCTGGAAGGAGCCCAGCAGACGCCGACGTCACAGGAGCGCGACGGAAGGTCCTCAACCCTGACGATCCACTGCGGAGCCGCGGCCTACGGAAGAGGATCATCGCAAGGTAGGCCACGGTCCACTAGGGGGGAGGAAGATGTCGGATTGGGAGGAGAGCTTCACTGCCTCAACCCCCGCCAGCGCTACCGCTGCTGCAGTTATGCCCTTCACCATGCCCTATATCCCGGGAGCAGCTTGGCTACCCCAGTACTCAGGGGAGTCACATACCCTGCATGACTTTAGAGAAAAGCTGGATAGCCTCTTCCAGGTGTACCCCCTCACAGAAGAGCAAAAAGTGAGCATCCTGGTGGCCCAACTAACCGGGGCAGCCAAAAGGGAAGTAAAATCCTGGCCACCTGGGAGGAAGACTGTCGCAGGGATACTAACCCGGCTGAAGGACACCTTTGATACCCGCACCTCAGCCGAGATTAAGCTTAGATTCTACGGGTGCAAGCAGCGAGCGCATGAGAGTATAAGGGACTATGCACTAAACCTACAAGAGGCCCTGAGGGCCATTAAGCAGACCGACCCTGATGGAGTGGGAAACGAGGACAGGCTGTTGACCGAACAGTTTATAGAGGGACTGTATTGTAATACCCACCGAACCCAGTTGCGGGCAATGGCCTTACAGGATCCCCATCTGGGCTTTGCACAGTTCAAGGACAGAGCCATCCGGGTGCTCCGAGAACCGGCACCGGGTGGCGTTGTGACCCACAGGCGCCCTGCTATCACATACCACCAGGAGGCGGCGCCCTTGTCGGCAGGGCCTGTGGGAGCTGATGCGCAGGCTTTGGACAATGACCCGGCTCCAGACCTACACCATCAGGTCCAAGAGCTAGCTAAGAGCGTTGCTGCGCTAACCCGAACTGTGCAGTCTTTACAGGCTTCCACCCCAGGGAAGATCCAGCTGGCATCCGGACCGGAGGACATCCCGTGGCGTCGACCAAGGAGGACCCCACCGGCCAGAGGAAGACCCAGTGACCGATACAGCGAGGACGGACGACCCATCTGCCGCCGCTGCAATCAACCCGGACATATGGCAAGGTACTGTTCTTTAAACGGGCACAACCTGGGGTAGAGGGCCAACCCCCAGGAAAAAGATCACCAGGCCCATCGAACTGGCGCGACAGATATGTGGGAGGACGTCCAGTCTTGCCTGTGGTACTGGATGGCATTCCCATGAGTGCCCTACTGGACACCGGGTCACAGGTCACCACCATCCCGTACGTGCTCTTTAAGCAGTACTGGAATGACTCGGATATTACCCGCTACCCTGACGACGACTTGAGTATCATCGCCAGCAATGGCCAGCCCGTGCCACAGATCGGATTTAAAGAGGTGACCATCAAAATCGGTAGAGTCGAACTGGCAGCACAGGGACTGATCATTGTAGATATTGACAAACATGAGAGTCACCCAAAAATAACTCTAGGAACTAATGTAATTGAAAATTGTCTTGCAGAGGTGATTTTCCTTTTACAGCAGGTTGCCAAGAACGCCAGCTCCGGCGAGCAGCGGGTGCTCCAGAAAGAGATCCGGGCACTGATGCGACGGCAACAGGTGGAACTCTCCGGCGGTGAGATTGGTAGCGTAAGAATGTGTGACCCTTTTCCTATTGCCATGCCCCCAAAAAGTGAAATGATGATTTGGTGCCGGGCAGCTATTGGTCTGAGAGGTAGAGATTACCAGGCAATGGTAGAACCAGTTTACTCGGACAGTAGGCCCACCATTTTGACAGCACGGGGGGTGGTTGATGTACGCCATGGGAGGGTGCCCGTTCGCATAATAAATATCGGGGAGAGGGAAGTGTACCTGCCCCGGTATGCCACGCTAGCCAAATTATATACCATTAACCAAAATTCTATACAATCTGTGGAACCCTTGCCTCCATCTCACCCGGAGGAAGGTAACGGCTCTAAGAAAAACATGGAGGACTGGTGTCAGCAACTACATCTGGGTACTGACTCCACTCCCGCACACCAGAAACAAGGAGTCTATCGGGTGGTTCAGGAGTACGAGAGAGTGTTCAGTAAACACCCGTTAGACTTCGGGCGAGTCAAGGGGGTAGAACACCACATCCCCACGGGAGACCATCCTCCTATAAAAGAGAGGTATCGACCCGTACCCCCTGCCCACTACCAACATGCCAAGGGGATGCTTAGAGACATGAAGGAGGCTGGGGTGATCAGGGATAGCTGTAGCCCCTGGGCAGCTCCACTAGTCTTAGTCAGAAAAAAAGACAACACCATGAGGATGTGTGTAGATTACCGGAAAATCAACCGTATCACACACAAGGATGCGTACCCCTTGCCAAGGATAGAGGAGTCATTGGCTGCTTTAAGATCTGCTAACTTCTTCTCTACCTTGGATTTCACTAGCGGGTACTGGCAGGTTCCTGTAGCAGAGGCGGACCGGGAGAAGACCGCATTCACCACCCCGATGGGACTTAGCGAGTTCACCTGCATGCCGTTCGGACTCTGCAACGCACCAGGAACCTTCCAACGACTAATGGAGTGTTGTCTGGGCCACAGAAACTTCGAGACGGTCCTGTTGTACCTGGACGATGTCATCGTATATTCCAAGACGTATGAGGACCACCTGAAACACCTGGCGGAAGTGTTCGAGGCTCTGGCGAGTTACGGCCTAAAGGTGAAACCCTCCAAGTGTCACCTCCTGAAACCAAAGGTGCAGTACCTGGGACACGTGGTGAGCGCTGACGGAGTGGCTCCCGACCCTGATAAGATCACCGCAATTAAGGAATGGCCAAGCCCCTCCAGAGTAAAAGAAGTGCGGCAGTTCCTCGGGTTGGTAGGCTACTACCGAAGGTTTATTCCCGGTTTCACCAAAAAGGCAGCACCTATGCAGGACCTCCTGATAGGCCAGTCCCGGAAGGCCAAGAACCAGAAGCCGCCCTTCAAATGGGAGGAGCTGGAAGAAGAGTCCTTCCGCCAGCTGAAGATGGCCCTCACGGGGGACGAAATCCTGGCGTACCCGGATTATAGCCAGCCCTTTATCCTCTACACCGACGCCAGTAACATCGGGCTAGGAGCCGTACTGTCCCAGATCCAGCAGGGGAAGGAACGAGTAATCGCCTACGCCAGCCGAAAACTGCGACCCACCGAAAGGAACCCCGAGAATTACAGCTCATTTAAGCTAGAGTTCCTGGCCGTAGTATGGGCAGTCACCGAGCGCTTTAAGCATTACCTCGCTTCTTCCCGGTTCACCGTGTACACGGATAACAACCCGTTGACACACCTGGACACGGCAAGACTCGGTGCCCTGGAGCAGAGGTGGATGGCCCGTCTGTCCAACTACGAGTTCACAATCAAATACCGGGCTGGACGCTCCAATACCAACGCGGATGCCCTGTCCAGGATGCCCAACCTGCCGGACGAAGGAGAAGATCCGGAGGGACTGGAAGAAGTTGAACTCCCTGCGTTCCACCGTCATGGGACTATCCAGTATTCCCACCGGGTAAGGAGTAAGCAGGCTGTTACGTTGAACCCCTTACCTCACTACAACTGGGCGGAAACGCAAGACAGCGACCCTGCCGTCCGACTGGTGAAGGAGATGCTGACTCGCCCGGAGGCTTGCCTTGGACCAGACGCTCCGGAGGAAGCCAAACAACTATGGGCAGAGAAGAGTCGACTGTTCCTTTACAAGGGGAAGTTGTGCCGCAGAATGGTTAACTCCCGGACGCATGAACTACTCTGGCAAGTAGTGGTGCCACGGAGGGACGCAGCCATGGTGATGGAGGCATACCACGACGGAGCTGGACACTTCGGGTGGAAGAAGCTGGAGTTCCTGCTGCGCGAGCGATTCCACTGGGTAGGCATGAGGGGAACCATTGAGAAGTGGTGCAGAGACTGTGGCCCGTGCAACCTGAGAAGGAAGGACCACGCCAGCCAGAAGACTTCCCTGCAGTCCATCGTCACCCGGCAACCGTTGGAACTGGTAGCCTTGGATCATGTAAAACTGACCCCAAGCAGAAGTGGCTACGTCTACGCGTTAACCATCGTGGATCATTACTCCCGGTTTCTGGTTGTCGTCCCCGTCAAGGACTTAACGGCTCAAACAGCAGCTAGAGCCTTCCAGCAGCACTTTTGCCGTCCACACGGGTACCCGGACCAAGTGCTGACGGACCAGGGACCTGCCTTTGAAGCGGAGGTCTTCCAGGAATTCTGCAATCTGTATGGCTGCCGGAAGATAAGGACGACACCCTACCATCCGCAAACTAATGGACTTTGTGAGAAAATGAACCAGGTGGTAATGGACCTTCTAAAAACGTTGCCCCTGGAAGAACGCAATCTGTGGCCTGAGAAGTTGCCCGATCTGGTGGACCTATACAACCACATCCCGGTAGGTTCCACCAACTGTACCCCGGCTTACCTAATGAGGGCAAGACCTGGTAAGTTACCTGTTGACCTGGAAATGGGAGTCCTGACACCCGAGGACACTTCACCAGAAACAGACTGGGACACAGAGGCAGCAGCAGTACCGGAGAGTACAGGAGAGCGTGGAGCGAAGTCTCTGTCAGGCTAGGGAAAGACAAGAGAAAACTTACAACCAGTATGCTCCCGCTGTTCCCCTGGTACCCGGAGAGCAGGTCTTGAAGAGGAAGAGACGGCTCCACAAGTTGGACGACCAGTGGGAGAAGGACCCGTACACCGTACTGCCCTCAAGCCACGAGAACCCGAAGGTTTGTACCATCAGTAAAGACGGAGGGGAAACCACAGCCATTGTATCCCGGGACCACCTGAAGAAGTGTCCCGAACAACTGAGGAACCCTGAAGAGGAACAAGAAGACCATCGACCCGTAGAGGAAAGGGAAGATATGGTTAGTACTGTGCTCGGGGACTTCCCTCGGTCTTGGACTCAAGTCAATGGTGCAGTTGTGGTACCCGTACTCACCTTCCTCCAACCAGCATCCCAAGCACCTACGGAGCAACAGGTAGAGCTGGAAGAACAGCCGGTCCAGGAGGCAGAAGACTCCACACAAGCAGAACAGGAGGATCAACCCTCTGCTTATAGTGAGCCTGCCGTACCCCTAGTGAGACAAAGAGCCGGTAGACAGCTGCCCAGTTTACCCTTGACAGCTCCTACACCCTGTAGTTCAGGGCCAGACAGTCAGCTCCGTAGGTCCACTAGGGCCACTAGAGGCCAGTTACCCGCACGCTGGAGGATTTGAAGTGTATAAATTGTTTTATTTATGTTTACCTGTGTATTGTTGCTTGTGTATAATTTTGTGTTTCCAGTTACTTTTAGGAATCCTTGGTGGATTACCGGGAATCCTTGTACATAGTTGGAGCGTAACCCAGGATGGACTAGAGACTGTTAAGGACTCTGGGTAGGACAGACCCCTACCTGGTTACGTCTCCCTGTTTTGGTGAAATGGACACCTTGCTTTCTTCAAAGACTGCACCCGGTTACGGACATGCCGTGACCACCTTTATGTGTTTCTTATTGTATTATTATTGTTTATATCTTGTTATGTTTTTCTAAAATATGTTTAGTCCCGGAGTACTAAATTTTACTAGGGGGGAATGTGGCACCCCAGGGGTCTGGTTTCCACAGTAATGTAATGTTATGTCTGAGAGCAGGTGGGAGGTCCTTTGGTCAGGGATCCTGTGCATGCCACACCTCCTGCTCAGTCTTGGGAGGGGAAGAACTTCCCCTATATAAACCCAGGGCTGAAGCAGGGTTAGTCAGTCAAGGAGAGTAGAGACAGAGAAGCAGCATAGGAAGAAACAGCAGAAGCTCAGTGGGAGCAATACTACTACAAGTCAGGGGCTGGCAGCTGCAGAGCTCGCCCTGACTGAGAAGATTTCTTACCGGACCCGGCGTCCGAGGCTGTGGGGACTAACTCTTACCCAGCAGCAGAAGCCGACCGGCAGGGGATTTCAGGTCCTCAGGCCCAGAAGCCCGAAGGCACGGTCACACGCGTGGGACCAGCACCGCCACCGTGGAGCGGAAGCCACTAGAAGGCCCCGAGTCACCGGCCATACGGGTGAGCACCACACGGTACACTCAGGGACGTGGGCTACTTATATCCGCTTCTAGCAAGGTAGCCAGAAGAGTACAGTTAGTTTGGGAGGCCTACAACTCCGCCTGGCCAGGGGAGATCCCATCTGCTCAAGGACTAACCAGGCCCCAATCGCTAGCCAGTACTCCGGGAGGGTCTATCGTTGTCACCAGTAAAGACCCTGAACTACACCGCATCGTCTCTGAGTGGTTCCTGCTACCCCCATCATCCACATCTGCTGCCCTGAGGCCATACCCCTCCCGTTGGGGGTTATACCATCTACGCTGCACCATCCATCCACCGGCCTCAGCGGACTGTCCTGCAGCGGCAGCTCCATAGCTGCATTCAACGGGTGGCGTAGTCGTACAACATCTACCGCTGATACGTCGCCGCTCAGTTTGACTCCCTGGGCACGGACCGGGTCACCGCCACGAGACTACAACCCTCAAGAGATCCGGCTCCGGGTAAGCTCCCGCGTGCGCAACGCAGCGCGACACAGGCCCAGGGGCGCGTCATTTGCCTCTTAGCCAGTCTTGGGTGATTTTAGTTGTGTGTTTTGGATCATTATCCTGTTGCAAGACCCCTGACCTGCGACTGAGACCAAGCTTTCTGACACTGGGCAGTACATTTCTCTCTACAATCCCTTGATAGTCTTGAGATTTCATTGTACCCTGCACAGATTCAAGACACCCTGTGCCAGATGCAGCAAAGCAGCCCCAGAACATAACAGAGCCTCCACCATGTTTCACAGTAGGGACAGTGTTCTTTTCTTGATATGCTTCATTTTTCATTTTTCCGTCTGTGAACATAGAGCTGATGTGCCTTGCCAAAAACTTCCATTTTTGTCTCATCTGTCCATAGGACATTTTCCCAGAAGCTTTGTGGCTTGTCAACATGTAGCTTGGCAAATTCCAGTCTGGCTTTTTTATGATTTTTTTTCAACAATGGCGTTCTCCTTGGTCGTCTCCCATGAAGTCCACTTTGGATCAAACAACGATGGATGGTGCGATCTGACACTGATGTTCCTTGAGCTTGAAGTTCACCTTTAATCTCTTTAGAAGTTTTCCTGGGCTCTTTTACCATTCATATTATCCATCTCTTTGATTTGTCATCAGTTTTCTCCTGCAGCCACGTCCAGGGAGGTTGGCTACAGTCCCATGGATCTTAAATTTCTGAATAATATCTGCAACTGTAGTCACAGGAACATCAAGCTGCTTGGAGATGGTCTTATCACCTTTACCTGTAACATGCTTGTCTATAATTTTCTTTCTAATCTCCTGAGACAACTCTTTCCTTTGCTTCCTCTGGTCCATGTTGAGTGTGATACACACCATGTCACCAAACAGCACAGTGAGTATCTGCAGCCCTATATACAGAACAGTGAGTATCTGTAGACCTATATACAGGCACAGTAAGTATCTGTAGCCCTATATACAGGCACAGTAAGTATCTGTAGCCCTATATACAGGCACAGTGAGTATCTGTAGCCCTATATACAGCACAGTGAGTATCTGTAGTCCTATATACAGCACAGTGAGTATCTGTAGTCCTATATACAGCACAGTGAGTATCTGTAGTCCTATATACAGCACAGTGAGTATCTGTAGCTCTATATACAGCACAGTGAGTATCTGTAGCCCTATATACAGCACAGTGAGTATCTGTAGCCCTATATACAGGCACAGTAAGTATCTGTAGCCCTATATACAGGCACAGTGAGTATCTGTAGCCCTATATACAGCACAGTGAGTATCTGTAGTCCTATATACAGCACAGTGAGTATCTGTAGTCCTATATACAGCACAGTGAGTATCTGTAGCTCTATATACAGCACAGTGAGTATCTGTAGCCCTATATACAGCACAGTGAGTATCTGTAGCCCTATATACAGGCACAGTGAGTATCTGTAGCCCTATATACAGCACAGTGAGTATCTGTAGCCCTATATACAGCACAGTGAGTGTCTGTAGATCTATATACAGGCACAGTGAGTGTCTGTAGATCTATATACAGGCACAGTGAGTATCTGTAGTCCTATATACAGGCACAGTGAGTATCTGTAGCTCTATATACAGCACAGTGAGTATCTGTAACCCTATATACAGCACAGTGAGTATCTGTAGTCCTATATACAGCACAGTGAGTATCTGTAGCCCTATATACAGGCACAGTGAGTTTCTGTAGTCCTATATACAGCACAGTGAGTATCTGTAGCCCTATATACAGCACAGTGAGTATCTGTAGTCCTATATACAGGCACAGTGAGTATCTGTAGCTCTATATACAGGCACAGTGAGTATCTGTAGTCCTATATACAGCACAGTGAGTATCTGTAGCCCTATATACAGGCACAGTGAGTATCTGTAGTCCTATATACAGCACAGTGAGTATCTGTAGCCCTATATACAGCACAGTGAGTATCTGTAGTCCTATATACAGCACAGTGAGTATCTGTAGTCCTATATACAGCACAGTGAGTATCTGTAGCCCTATATACAGGCACAGTGAGTTTCTGTAGTCCTATATACAGCACAGTGAGTATCTGTAGCCCTATATACAGCACAGTGAGTATCTGTAGTCCTATATACAGGCACAGTGAGTATCTGTAGCTCTATATACAGGCACAGTGAGTATCTGTAGTCCTATATACAGGCACAGTGAGTATCTGTAGCTCTATATACAGGCACAGTGAGCATCTGTAGCCCTATATACAGCACAGTGAGTATCTGTAGCCCTATATACAGCACAGTGAGTATCTGTAGCTTTATATACAGCACAGTGAGTATCTGTAGTCCTATATACAGCACAGTGAGTATCTGTAGTCCTATATACAGCACAGTGAGTATCTGTAGCTCTATATACAGCACAGTGAGTATCTGTAGCTCTATATACAGGCACAGTGAGTATCTGTAGTCCTATATACAGCACAGTGAGTATCTGTAGCTCTATATACAGCACAGTGAGTATCTGTAGACCTATATACAGCACAGTGAGTATCTGTAGCCCTATATACAGCACAGTGAGTATCTGTAGCCCTATATACAGCACAGTGAGTATCTGTAGCCCTATATACAGCACAGTGAGTATCTGTAGCCCTATATACAGCACAGTGAGTATCTGTAGACCTATATACAGCACAGTGAGTATCTGTAGCTCTATATACAGGCACAGTGAGTATCTGTAGCTCTATATACAGGCACAGTGAGTATCTGTAGCCCTATATACAGGCACAGTGAGTATCTGTAGCTCTATATACAGCACAGTGAGTATCTGTAGCCCTATATACAGGCACAGTGAGTATCTGTAGCTCTATATACAGCACAGTGAGTATCTGTAGCTCTATATACAGGCACAGTGAGTATCTGTAGCTCTATATACAGGCACAGTGAGTATCTGTAGCTCTATATACAGCACAGTGAGTATCTGTAGTCCTATATACAGCACAGTGAGTATCTGTAGCTCTATATACAGGCACAGTGAGTATCTGTAGCTCTATATACAGGCACAGTGAGTATCTGTAGCTCTATATACAGCACAGTGAGTATCTGTAGCTCTATATACAGCACAGTGAGTATCTGTAGCTCTATATACAGCACAGTGAGTATCTGTAGCTCTATATACAGGCACAGTGAGTATCTGTAGCTCTATATACAGGCACAGTGAGTATCTGTAGCTCTATATACAGCACAGTGAGTATCTGTAGCTCTATATACAGCACAGTGAGTATCTGTAGCTCTATATACAGCACAGTGAGTATCTGTAGCTCTATATACAGGCACAGTGAGTATCTGTAGCTCTATATACAGCACAGTGAGTATCTGTAGCTCTATATACAGGCACAGTGAGTATCTGTAGCTCTATATACAGGCACAGTGAGTATCTGTAGCTCTATATACAGGCACAGTGAGTATCTGTAGCTCTATATACAGGCACAGTGAGTATCTGTAGCTCTATATACAGGCACAGTGAGTATCTGTAGCTCTATATACAGGCACAGTGAGTATCTGTAGCTCTATATACAGGCACAGTGAGTATCTGTAGCCCTATATACAGGCACAGTGAGTATCTGTAGCTCTATATACAGCACAGTGAGTATCTGTAGCTCTATATACAGGCACAGTGAGTATCTGTAGCTCTATATACAGGCACAGTGAGTATCTGTAGCTCTATATACAGGCACAGTGAGTATCTGTAGCCCTATATACAGCACAGTGAGTATCTGTAGCTCTATATACAGGCACAGTGAGTATCTGTAGCTCTATATACAGGCACAGTGAGTATCTGTAGCTCTATATACAGGCACAGTGAGTATCTGTAGCCCTATATACAGGCACAGTGAGTATCTGTAGCTCTATATACAGCACAGTGAGTATCTGTAGCTCTATATACAGCACAGTGAGTATCTGTAGCTCTATATACAGGCACAGTGAGTATCTGTAGCCTATATACAGCACAATGAGTATCTGTAGCCCTATATACAGCACAGTGAGTGTCTGTAGATCTATATACAGGCACAGTGAGTATCTGTAGTCCTATATACAGGCACAGTGAGTATCTGTAGCCCTATATACAGGCACAGTGAGTATCTGTAGTCCTATATACAGGCACAGTGAGTATCTGTAGCCCTATATACAGCACAGTGAGTATCT